>NC_073739.1:542492-632492 GCF_023634155.1 Falco peregrinus | reverse complement strand
TGTCTCTCCTTGGCGGGTTTATTGCTTTGTTGTTTAAGTCTTAAATCAAAATGAGACTGCCTGGGAGACAGAATATTCATTAGAAAATAGACAGTGACAGAACACAGCTTCCACACCCCCCACCCCCCTGTGGCTCATGGGATGAATTATTAGTGCCTCACTGCTGTGTTCGACATCATGCAGGATTTTTCACCACAATCAGCCCGACAATTTGAATGCCCGTTTTAGGAATTTTCCATTTCTCCCTGCTTTCAACTATCCTCATTTGTAGTTTCGTAGTTTAATCTAACATCTGAATTAAGTTTGACATCAACCCTCTGTAAGGTACACAGCCTGGTGAAGGAGGACATCGTGATCCTTAAGTGGCCTCAGTGAAAACTGGAGGTGTGCTGCATCTTCTAGGATTGCTTGCTTATGTTTATCACCTCTTTCAGTCCCCTGTCGTGACAAGTGCAACTCTCTACCTGCAAATATGAACACCTAACAAATGTTCGTTCTTTTCTTTGATGGAATAGGTCCAGGGCCCACAAGTATTGTAGAAAATGAATGTTACTTAGGTGTTGGATGGGCTAAGTTTATTGTTTCCTACAGCAAATTCCCGGCAAATTCCTTCCTTCTCTCCTGCATGCTCTGTGTGTTGACTCCTACGTCAACTATGACTACTATGACTACCGAAAATGTACTGTGAAAAGCCTGCTGCTGTTTTCAGCTAAAGGGTTAATCCCTGCGGGGAATAGTGGGACAAGTAGGGCGGGTTTGCTGGGATCTTCTCATGGCAGAGCTGAAAGATAGATGGAAGATTTTTAGTGCCAAGCTGTCTTTGGAGGCACATAAAGATTTTCCCCTTCAAGTGGTGCGCTGAGGTCATCGTGAACATCCAGGACATGCTGCTGCCCACGCAGCCGGATTGGAAGGGGCAGGAAATACTCAGCGGTTTCAGTCCAAGCTTGGTAGGAGGAGACGAGCATGAGCCAGCAGCCCAGTGGCACCCTGGCACAACAGGAGCGCAAGCACTGCTTCGGCTGCAGTGCACGGGGCCCAATCCTGCAAAACATCTGCTCGTAGCACAGCTACAGGTGCGGCAGCGGTGTAAGACCCCAGTGATACAGTCATGTGAACTAGCTTGTTCTGCCCGCTGTTGGGGAGTAAAGCTGATAAAACCTATGAAAGCAGCGCTGAAACTGATCCTGTTAAAACCAGAATAAAGCCCCTGCCAGTAATACAGGCACTAGAATGAGCATATCGAATAAAAACTGAAGTGACGGGATTGAAGAAGCGGTGAGGCTGATTGCTGGCAATGGATCAGGAGCGTTTTCCTGAACTGTTAAAAATTGAGGAAGGCAACCGTACATGGATACGAATAAGGCTGCTGTAAAAATAATTAGTAAATCTGTGGGAGGAGCTGGTAGTAGTTACTTGAATAGAAAATGGGCGAAGCTGCATGAAGTCAGTACAGGAGTAAAGTGACTCAGGCACAGCATTGTATGTCTTCCAAAGTTAGAGAAGATAAGACAGTACGAGGAGCAGAAATAGCCTTAGCAGTGACTGAAGGAAGATGGGAGAAGTCAGTAACAACACAGAAGGGCAGAGATACCAGACCTTTGTATACGCACACAGACGAATGTGCGGGGCGCGTGGCAGGTTATGTGATGATAACCGAGTATTTGCCTTCAACTCACTAACCCTGTTCAAGAACGGCCGAGGAAATTGGACTGGCAGGCTGCACGTGCATCTTCACAGCGACCCAGCCAGGCAGGGAATGCATCTGAGAGCTGCGGCTCTCACTGGCTAAGAAAACCAAGGTCATAATCAGTGCCTGAATTCCTGCAGCGAGCAGCTCTGTCAGAGCTTGGAGGCTCTTGCCTATAATTTAAAGGGGAGAAAAAGGTCTTTGGTTTGGTTTTATTTCATGTAGTTCTTTTTAAGCAGGTAAAAATCAGTTGTGATGGCAAGCATCTCTAAACTTTTGTCCCCTTTCTGTACCTCAGGAACACTATCCTATTGCTTTTCTTAAGCAGTTAAAGCAGAGGAGTAACAAACTGACCCGAGAAAAAAAGGCTGGTGTTAGTTTTGTGTACACACACCATACTCAGTGCTTCCCGCTGCAGTCCTTTCCTTTCATGTTACCATTTAATTCCATTTAGGAACACCGAAATTCCTTTCCTTTGCTAGAGGCCTAGGGAGACCTTTCCCCAAAAGAGAGACAAGAGCAAAATACTTGCCTAATCCCAGAGTTAACTGTACGGTCCTGGCAAGGAGGTCACTGCAGATCACTTCTTGTTGTTTCTAGAAATGGAAACAGTTAAGACAGTCATGTTTTTACGTGAACTAAGGGCAGGATTTAATAAGGACGAGAAATCTTATTTAGCAGCCTTTTCATCATACTTCATTTCATAGCAGTCCACACATCCAAAACATTGTCTCTTGCGGTCCATGACAAAGATGTGGTCATTTTAAGGGACACCCCCATGCAAAGTTAAGAGGGAGGGTAAGTTAATGAGGCACAGCCCGCTGCATTACTCAGGCTGCAGCAAGTTCTCAAGGCAGCAGGGATAAGGAACTGTATGGTATCTGCAGATGTACCTTGCATTCACATCCCAGCGTGCCAATCGCACAGAAAAATCCTCCTGCAGGTTGGTAGCGGCTTCTGCTTTCCATGCTCTGTACGATACCTCCGATGCTGAAGGCTGTCCCGAGAGTGTTCAACAGTACCTGGCGTATGGGAGCCAGCGGCAGCTTACTTGGGAGGGATGCTGGGCATTGCTGGGCTGATTTATCAATGCAGTGGCGACAAAGAGGAAAAGAGGAGTGCTGATGGGGGTGGCACGTGCCTTTCATTCACTAAATCTTCTCTGTCAGCGCCTTAACAGAACAAAAATAATGAACAGGCCATGTGCGTGCAGGGCAAGCCCTAGATTTGATGCGGCATCTCAAGCCGTACATTTCACAGGTGCCACAGAAAGCTGAATGTGCCTTTGCCTACTCCTGTGTAAAGCCAATCTATGTTGTTTTCAGGAATGGCAACGTTTAGAGACAGCATTTTCTTTCATTTTATTTCAGATAAATAAAAGCAGGTAGCTTTGTGCTCTGCCTAAAGGCTACTCGGAGCTTTCAGTCATGTGAAATGCAGGTAGTTGAAGTGGCGTTTTCTCTGTTATGCTTTTCCAGCCTCTTAAATCTGAGGGAGCACATGGAGGACCCGGGAAAGGTGAGAGAGGAGGTTGTGTGGTGGGGTGATAGCTGGCCATTCGAGGTGTGCAATAAGAAATCCGGTCGTCTTCCAGGGTGTGCATGTCTCCGATGAATAGCTGCTGAGCCCAGCCTCAGGTGACGGAGCCACACGCCCCCTCCTAGGTCCCTTTCAGCCTGATTCACAGTGCGGTAAGGCTGAGCCCTCAGACTTGGGTAGGCTCCAGCTACAAGCTGCCGCTGCTTGTCCGTGCTCCTCCATGCTTGTGGAGACCAGCCAGTTGTCTCACAACCTAATGATGCCCTTTCGGAGGACACCACGGGGAGTAACTTGATTCTTCACTTAATTTCAGCCAAGTCCAAATACAAGTGGAGAAATACGAAATATATGTGAAATGCATCTCTGATGTACTCTGCCTTGGCAAAAGAGAGGGGGGGAGGCAGGAGGACACGAAGAGAAAGGATATGCTGGAGGTGGCACCGAGTGGTAGAAGCAGCAAACGCAAGAAGGAAAGATGCTTAGCTTGTGGTGGAGACACCAGGGCAAGTGAAAGCTCCTGACAGTTTTTTGAGAATGGAAAGGCCCAGAGTTCACTAGATTTGGGCAGTAGGAAGCAGAGAGATAATATTGCAAAGCACAACGGGTAACAAGCAATTTACAAAGAGAAAAAAGCATCAGTTAATACCACAGGGTGCCCTGAAAAAAAAAATGACCGAACTGCAGGAAGCATCCGCTTGCTCCTTCCCTCGGCTCACCCAGCCTTTCAGTCCGCCGCGTTTCTGCACCTGCTTTCACCCAAAATGACCTGGGGCAAAAAAGCTCCCCTGCAATTACAAGTGGTTTGTCTTTCGAGGAGGTTGGGCACGTGGTTGTGCTGGGAGGGTGGAGAGGGCAGCGAAGGCGAGTGGCGGGGGGACCTGGCCCCACTGCAGGCAGGACAGCCCCATTCCCCAGGTCCAGCAGCTGTGTTTGCAGTTTGTCTCCCGCTTACCTCCTACTCACCGCTTCTACCGTTGCTGATGGGCAATTGGATGGGCAGAGGTGGGATCCTCTCAGTTTGCTGCGAGAGGACAGCAGCTCAGCTCATGTAATACGTGTAACGTGGGATTATTGGATGGTAATAAAATTAGCAATGTTTAAAGAATTGCTGGCCACATCCTCCACAGGTACAGACCAGCACCTGCGGAATCCAACCCGTTTACCTTCCCAAAAAATTGCAACTCAGCCACATATGGTGACGCGAAATGTGTTTTGCAGGAGTGCTCAGAAAGGCGGATGCATGGGAGCATGTTCCCTACTTCTCCATTCATCTGCTACTATGATGATGAATACGATATCAAGAGAAGAACAAACAGATTAAAAAGAAAGGCTGCAGGTACAGTATATTTTGGGAGATTCCTCCTACCTTTCAGTTCTTAGAAATACTTTCTTCTGTGCTTGCTGCTTTTAGAAATATTGCGGGACTATTTTCCTGTGTTGAGAAAAGCAATAGGGATTTGAACAGTTAGTCTAACGATTGTAAAAGATTTGTGACTTCAATCATCCATGTCTGCCATGGAAATTTATTGTGCCGAAGTCACTAAAACATCCTCACATTGTCAGATGTTTTAATTCTAAAAAACATAGTGACATTAAAAGTGCTATAAACTAACAAGAAGAGAACTAAACTGTAATTTGTTAAGATTCTAGTCTATTGGCAGGATAAAAAACACTATGAAAAAATCTTTTCAGAGAGAAATTTTTTTCTCTACCTACCTTCAACGTCCATAAGGAAAGCTGTCATGACTTGTCCACTGGCGTTTTGTGTTTTCTGCATCAGTATTGAAATAAACTGCTCTGTTTTACAGAACTACAGGAAGCCGGCCTTCTGCCAGAACAGTCAGAGACACTGTGGCAGGAAGAAAAACACGGAGGGCACAGCCATAAGAAAAGCAGCAAGCCTTGGCAAGAACATAGGAAATACAACAAAGATGGCGAGTGTTACAAAAAGATGAGGATGTCCCAGGCAGAGAAACCCCGAAAAGAGAAATACAGGAGTGAAGTTGCAATGGACCGCTGTTTGGAGGACTTCCCTCAAGGGTGTAAAAGGCATGCGTGCAAGGGCAGTAAAATCCGTTACAAGTCCATTTTCCAGGCATTCTCGGGCAGCAAGACTGCGTACGTGCAGGAGCCTCTGGAGGGTGCTAAACGGAAGAGGAAATGGAAAAAGCAGAAGGACACTGGTCTTGATATCAATGAGAATTTATTCCTCATAAAACAAAGGAAGAAGAAGTCCAAACAGAAATTCTGGTGATGAGGAAGCAGATAGGTAGCACCAGCCTTTACTGGCTCCGGCTCTGCCTTCTGTTTATTTTTGTTCCTCTCTTAGCACGCTGATTTTGAGTCCGTCTCTGAGCCCGGGCAGCATGCCCAGGCGGCGGTCACACACCAGACATCCCTCTCATGAACATCAAACATCGTCTTTCATGAACGGTCCGCTTGACAGGTTGGACTTTGTGCCCCTGCCTGAAATGGCCGTACTTTCCAGCAGTCCCAGAATAGGCTGTAAGTTTATTTTTTTTGCTTGGGGAGGGCGGGGGGGGGGTGATGGGGAAAGGGTCGTGCTGGGTTTGGTAGGGTTTGTTTCTTCACCAGTGAGATGTTGCTCTGCCTGTCAGAGCAGGATCCGCTGCTAGGGAGCACAGTGCCTTCGCAGCTGACGCTGGACACGTCAGGAGTCATCAGGACAGAGACCGGGGGCACAGATGTAGCAAATGTTCCCTGCGGCCACTCAGTCCTCTCCAGAGCGCAGCTGGGCACACTTGCACTGCTGTCCCTCCTGGAAGGTGCTACAAAGCCATTGCCTTTGCACTTTGGGCTGTGACAGTCTTCCGCCTCGTGCTCCAGCGTGGTGTCATGGATCCGTCTCTCTCGGTGCCGTGGCTTTTGGTGCTGAGCACGGACAAGCTCTGCGCGAGTCTGTTCCCTCTCCTTGCTGACTGTTCAGCAGGGCAGGAAAAACCAGCTGAGAATGGAACAGAGTTTACATCTCAAATCACGTCCTTGCTCCCCTTGATGTGGAAGTTGTTTCTGGAGAAAAGGTAGCAGAGTATGAAAAATGTATTCAATTCCAGACAAACTGTGCTAAAATTTAGTAATTTTTCAAAACACAGTTATTTTTGTACACTGGAATTAAACAAGCATGTTGTTAAAAGGTTTGTAAGAATAATCGCTTCATCGAAGGAACAACCTAAATAAAACTTTACATGAGGGATATTAAAAAAACGTAGCTTTGTTCTACATTTTCTTGCATTACCAAACATAATTAAAAAGTGTCGTCTTCTCTTTACTGAACCCCTGGCAAGAGATTTTCTGGTTTTGAAAAGGAAATTACCTATGCTGTAGCTACTGTACTGTAGATTCATGACCTGCTCTGGACGATACCACTCCTTTTGCTAAGCATTTAATAGTAAATAACAGCACAGCTTCATAAAGGTGCGTGTCCTCTCTGAATTTTTACGAAGAAGCGGGCCTTTGGCTACAGTTCTGTTTCAAGATTAGGAAGCGTTTGTAACCTACGTTAATGCAAGGCTATCTGGGAAAGGGAAATGGGTACACTAGAAAAAAATCAGGACTGCCCTTCTGCCAGTAGTGTCCCATGGTAGTACTCCCTAAATTCATCAGCTTTTTGTTTGGCAAGGTCACCAGCGAGAACGCTGGTACTTCAGTGACCATATCACCTCATCTCCGAGGTGCTAGGGGTAGAACTATGCCAGCCTAATACTTGGGAACCTAATGCCCGGTTTTGCTGAAGTGTGTCCTTGCTGGCAACTGAAATTTAATTTTGCTTAACTTCATTGATTACATGGTTGTAAAGTTCCTGACGATATTGAAAAAGTAAATCGCTTTTACCCCTGATTTTTAAAAAAATAAAAACAATAAATTAATTCCACTCCTGAAAAGACTTGCCCCTAACACTGAAACTCGTCTTTTCCTGTATGCTTTTTGTTTATCGATACCTGGTTCTATTTGAACGAAAGCCTCTGGTAGCCTTTAGCTGAACCAGCACGTAGACTGGCAGGTAGGGGAGGAGGGTTGGTTTAGATTGAGCATTGAGGTCAGCTCTGACTCCTGCGGTGCGTCGTGTCTGGCTTCCTCAAGCAGCCTTGCAGGTGAGGGCCAGGATGTGACTCCCCAGCCCAACACGAGGCAGCAAAGCTGTAGTAAGAGAAGCGAGATACTGGTGCAACGTATACAAACTGGAGTATTAACTGCACCGTCCACTTGGGTCATGGCATGTTAAGACATCGGCCCAAATACTGACTTATATCAGGCTTTGCACAGCAAAACGGAGCAAATCTGCTATGGAGGGCCAACCGGAGAATCTGGAGAAGAATCAGAAGGTCCGGATAATGCAGCTAGCATGGAAATACTAAACATGAATGTATTTTTCATGTATAAACATCTGTATTTTTCTAGAGAAAAGCAGCTGGGTAAATAAGGTGCAAAGGAAAATGGCTGGTCTTAATAAGTGGGACAGCGAAGAACAGACACGTGTAGATGAGGCACAAAGAAAACAGAGCTTAAACCAGTAAAGGTGATGGGAGAGCAGCAGGTTGTCCGAGGCGGGCGTGCACTCTCCCTGGAGGGTTTCAAGGAAGCGTAGAACAAACATCTGCCAGAGATGACAAGAGGTGGTTGGAGCGAGCTGATGCGTGAGCGCTCTGCTGAGGTCCCTTCAGTGGTTTCTCAGCAGCCCGGTCCTGGCCTTGCCCCCGTGTAAGCAACGTGCCCGTGCTGCTGTTGGGCAGAAGGAGCTCAGCACGCCCTTGGCCAGGCACTGCTGGAATAGAGAGCAGGAGAACCCAGACTCTTCGCATCCCACCGGTTGTGTAGGGCTGCGCTGTCTTCAGCCATCGCTCCCCAGCCCAAGGCAGCGCTCGGGTCCTTGAAACCCAGTGCCCCACCTCTCACAACCAGCATACTCCAGTTTCAAAAGCACCCCTCAGGCTGGGTGCTGAGCCTTCTTGCACGTGGGAGCAACAAGGTGCAGCAGGACAAGGACTTGTCTCTTGCCAGCCAGGACCTTCTTCGGCAGCATGTTTCCAGCCGTGGAGATGGACCCCCCGCAGCGTACACCCAGTGAGTGAACCTTCTCCCCCCCGACCGTTAAACTCTACGTGGAGGAGTCAGGAAATCATCTCCACTTACCTGCAGGAGACCAAGCGCCTGGTCTGTGTGCCTGTGCAGTGGACGACACTCCCAGATCATCTCTCTTGGGACGCTTTAACTAAAAGGGGTTGCTGCCAGCACCAGAAGCCTGTCACTGGTAACTTGTGCCTCCCAGCACTGCCAGTAAGGCTTCTGTCTAGCAGATTGATGTATTTTACAGAGCTTAGTGCAAAAATAATACAGTTGAAGATGTTTTTGCATTAGATGAGAAGGACAGGATGAGGAAAATGGCAAAAAGGAGTTAACGCATTTTCCACAAGCAAAAATAGCACATTAGCAACTACGGAAAGGAAAGCTCTGCATTAAAATCCTGTTCGGGACCAGGTGACTTGCAGGCTGAATTACTTTCATCAAGCTCCATTTTATCCTATTAAACCAAAAAGTGCTTCAGCTTGTCATTCCTCCCACCTGCTTTTTCCCCCTTCCTCTAAAGAACTGTCAGCCTTTACTCCAGAGATGCCTGGGACTGAAAAACATGCTTATCCCAGGAGAGGACAGTGTCTCGAGGTCACAGTTGATGTGCACTGGTGAAGCAGCATGAGGAAACCTACATTGCGTGAATAAATAAAGGGGCGTAGCTCAGCCCAGACTCTGTGGAGGAGACAAGATGGATGGATCGAAAGGTCAGAGTCTTGTTTGATAATGGGGGCACTTGTCCCAGGAGTGAAGAGGGGAGAAGAGAGTATTTGGTCTATCATTTGTTGCGGCCGCTACACAGCAAGGTTGAGGAAGAAAGGAATAGTGTTTGAGGTGTACATCCCAGCAGCGTACCAGCGTGCGTTGGCAAAGAATTAAACGTGTCTTTGTAACACGCTGGCTCCTCCTTGAAGCTTTCGTTTCACTAACGTCTGCCTAAAAATGTCGGCATCTCTGTCTCTCAAGGCACCAGCTCTTGTAGATTCTGCTGGGAAAGTCATTTAACCAAGCATGTCCGAGCTACGCAGCCACCCTGTGCTGCACCGTGGGGAGCAGTGACCAACATTTCCGTTGTGCACCGTGCAGCCGGTGATGCTGGGGCACCGCAGCTGCATCCTGGCCTGGAGCCCTCCTGCACACCCCCAGCAAAGAGGTCTGGAACCCACAGCAGAACCGTAACCTGCTCCCGTGTCGCCAGTGCCAGATCAGGGAAGCACCACGCGTGAGCAGCATGCTGCTGATAGCAGGGACAAAATTCAGAGTTCCCCCGTCAGACAACGCCGCTGGTGAGGTGCGGGATCCCGTGCTGGTCTGACTGGAGCGTGTGCTACCTCCTTGGGGCTGGCGCTGTTCCTCCAGCAGCAGTGCTGGTTAGTCTGTCTTGGACACGACAGCTCTCCAGGCTGGCACCCAGTTTGTCAGCAAACTGGTGAAAATGTTGGTCCCAGGCGTCCTGCAGCAAAACGTTGGTTCCAGAGCTCGCCGTGGCATCGGGGCACCACAGTACAGAGCCGTGTCCCAGTCCTGCCCAGGCAGAGGCTGCAGTGGGAGCAGGTGGAGTGGGGTGTCCTGGAGCTGGGGGCGCACAGGCTGGGGGGCTATGGAGGGAGCTGTTATCCCCCCGTTTTGTTGGTGGGAGGGCAAAGGCCGGACACCTATACCTAAGACCTCCCACACAAACAGGAGCTGAGCACAGGCATGGCCCCGTCACCCCTAAAACCATTCTCCTTCCCTCTCAGGCAAGGAGCTGCAGCTACACCGCTGTCTTGGCAGGCTTGCCAGAGCACGTGGAGCTTTCAGCCCTTTCTCTTTGCCAAGAAGTAATCTCTTGCTGTGAGTCATTTGCAGAGCGTGATCATGACTGGGATTTAATTTGTTGTGCTTTGCGATGGAGCTTGCTGGCTTTGGCCCTCTTCCTTAACTCAGGGCCCCAGCGCCACACGTAGATGTTGTCTCTGCTGGCAGAGGTGAACGGAGTGGAGCAGTGGCAGGCAGATGGGCAGGACTGGTGGGGCGGCATTGTGCTGGTGAGCTGGGCTGCAGGAGGGCGTGCGCCCAGCCATGGCATCCACCTGGGAGCCAGTTAGGGGATGCTGCTCTGTGCCACAGGAGCAGCTGGAGGCCACATCCATGCAGGGAGGCAGCTGTGGATGCTTCCTGCCAAAGCAAGGCAGACAGGGTGGAAGCCACCCTGTTTTGGGACCGTTTCCTCGCTATGGGGCGAGATGTGGATTTGCCGTGGTGGGTTTGTCCCACGAGGGCAGAGGTGAGTCAGTATCCCCCAGATGAGCTGTTGAGCCAGCAAGCACCGAATGTAGCTGCAGCCGCGCTGCCTGCAGAGAGCGGGACAAAATTAGCTGTCTTTATCTCCTGTCATTTTGCTTCCGCCAGCTGTCTTAAGCTGGCAGCTGTGTGTCCCTTCTGCTCCTTGCTGCTGGCATGGATGAGGGTGTCCTAGAGAGGGAAAGAAAGCCCCAGTTGCCCTGGCATAGTTTTTCCAAGCCTTGTGGGCATCAGGCATTCACAGCAGATGTGCAGGCAATGCTGGGAGAGCCGGGAACTGCAGAAGGGGAACAGGGCAGCTGTGCGATGGTGGTGGTGGCAGGACAGTGGCATCTGGGCAGGGACAAGGCACTGGCACCCTGTCAGCAGGCAGGAGCGCTGCTGCAAAATGGAAATCAAGGTAAGGCTGCAGCTCATGGCACAAAAGAGCCCTGCAGCCACCTGGGTGGATGAGTGCAGCAAAGCAGGGTCCAGCCCACAGGATGCCTGGCACAGCCCCGCCAGCCCCTGCCCGGTGGTCCTGGCGGAGACGGAGGGGACCGACCGAGCCCTCACGGCCCCGCAGCACTGCTCCGCTCTCCAGCCAGGGCCGCTTTTATCCCTGTGACCCCGAGCAGCTCTTCACTGTCTTCATGTGTCCACCAGTTACAAGTGCCTGTGGCACTACCTGGCACGGCAGCCAGTAACTGCACTGTTTTTTGCATTGCAAAATGATTATTAGCACCTCAGTTCATTATCAAAGCAAATTTAATTTTTCAATGTAAAGGAGCCAGTTGTATTTATAAAGGAAACACTGTTGATACAGCCAGAAAAAATTAATTCATGACAAATGTAAGGAAAATTAATAGTCTTTAACCGGGACAATATTTGACTGTGTCTAATTATGCTTTGCCGGGTAAAGTACATTATCTTTGAAAAGGCCTGACAGAGATTCTTGCAGAAGCATTTTACACTTCTTGTGATGAAACTGCATTTAAACATTGGGGTTTTTAATTAACCTTGTACCAGTCTGGTCAAATCATATAAAAACTGTTGTGAAACCTCAGTATCCTCTTGTGTGTTTGTGCACTGCCAGAGGCGTTGTGTACATTCAGGAGGCTCTTGTGTAATCCAAACCCGTTCAGGCAGGGAAAAAAAAAAAGGGAGAGGAGAAAACACCAAAGGCAGCATGGCTGCAGAGAGCCCCTGGACCTCAGGTGGGGGTCCTTGCTGGTGGGACGGCAGCATGGACATGCAGACGCCACCTGGATTCGGCCGGTGCCGTGTCTGATCCATCACCTGTCGCTGCTTTCCTCTGCCAGCCCTCCCTGCATGTGTGGCTGTGCCGGCTTACACGCCTGTACGCAAGAAGCAGGACAGGGAAGAGGAGTGGGAGCTGATGGGGTGAGCGCTCCTGCATTTCCCTTCAAAGGGGAAGCCAAAGAACCAGGCTCTGCCCCGGGGTCTGTTCACCGTGGAGGGCTTGTCCCTGCTGGTGCAGATGGCCTCGGACAAGCGGGATGCCTGTGCCTTTCCGAGGGCTCTGGCTGGCCCCGCTGGCTTTCCCCATGGCAGACAGACAGCAGAGCACCGCCGCATCAGAACAAAAGCCCGAAGGCTCCTCACCAGACACGTGCCCACATTGACTCAGGGCAGGATGAGTCCCCAGGAGATGTCCACAGGGTAGGGTCTTCCCTGGCAGATGCCCTTCCTCAGGCTGACTGTGGCCCGTGGAGCCTGCAGGCAAGGGTGGCCACAGGAACTCCACAAGTGGAAGGTTCAGCGGGTGTTGGGGGGGTTGGGGTGGGGGAAACCTCACAGAGAGATGTGGGGATCTCTGGTTCTCCTTAGAAGATGTTGCTGGCGACAGCATGCGGATGCAGGTGACATACTGAATGACGGGTGCTTGTCCATAGTAAAAACAGCACAAGCCCAGCCAAGGCACCAGAGGGTCTGTTTCTGCCTCTGGTTATTCATGGAGAATAACCTCTTCTGCCTCTGCCTTCTGGTTCTCCAAAGGTTTCCGCATCCTGGACATGGCCCAGCCCCTCTACAGTGCCAGCTGTCTCCATCCCTTGGACACAACCGCAGCAATCCTGACCGACAGCAGCAGCAGGAGAGCTGGATCCTCTGTGTGAAGAAATCCCAGGTGCACATCGCCAGGATGAGTTATTGGTGTTGGCACCTTCTCACAACCACGCACTCTTTTACCAAATGATATGCCCGACCCCTGCAGCTCCCAGTGGGGTGATAACTGAGCCAACCCGGGGCCAAAGCTGCCATCTCGTCTCCTTTCTGCCCATGCTGGCAGCTGGCTGCCCGCTTCCCCAAGACGGACTGGTGCTTCCCGCTCTCGGGGGGGGAGATTCAAAGCTTGTCCGAGCTTTGGAAAAGCAAACTGGAGGACCCCAGTGCATGAAATCACCAGGCAGGCAGGATGAACCCCACCGTTTTCCTCGTTTCCTTATGTGGGTGTTGCAAAGGGAAGCTCTGCCCCCCGCAGCATCCTCCTCCAGCCCCGCGGCCAGTCCCATGCCACCATCCTCAGCCCTCCTCGGGACAGCTTGGAAATGCGCCATCTTCTCAACTCGGCCTGCCAACTTGAAGCCAATTTGCATTGGATAATTATTTTCAATTAAGTGATAACCATCCTGCTCTGAACAGAAATAATCTTGTCCGAAGGCCAAACAGTTTATCCTGGCTCAGAGACGAGGCTGCAGCTTTGTGCAGACGCGCAGCAGCGTCGGCACCGTTATCGGCTCTGCTGTGCTGAAGGATACAGCTCGTAGCCAGGGAGGGTTGCACGCA
Organism: Falco peregrinus; assembly: GCF_023634155.1. Taxonomy (NCBI): domain Eukaryota; kingdom Metazoa; phylum Chordata; class Aves; order Falconiformes; family Falconidae; genus Falco; species Falco peregrinus. The sequence goes on along the minus strand of NC_073739.1, from coordinate 619,105 downwards.
GCCCCGTGTGCTGACTAGCGCAACACGCTTAAAGCAGCCCGGCTGGCCACCGCGGCAGCCTCCAGGTCCTCACCAGCACCTGCTTCTCCTGTGCAAGCCAAGTCTCCCTTCCCGCTCCCCATCAAGCTAAGGGATTTTGCAACCCTGGAAGTTTTATTCTGGTCCCCAGGCAGCGGCAGAGCTATTTTGCATCTGCAGATCTCACCTGCCCACCAGCTGTCTGCCTCCTGCAGCACCATGCGGAGCGAACACATGCTCTGCACAGCGAGGTACTGCCAGAAGAGTGGTGAGCACCGAAACAGCCCCGATCCCCACCAGGGCCGGCCTCACCGATGGAGAGGGCTCAAACGTGTGTCGTACAAAGTTGGTGCCTTCCTGCTCAGCATCCTCCCCACTAAAGCCAGCTGGCCTCTGCAAGAGCCAGCAGCAGCCACCCTAGGTGCCCTGGTGACCGGCCACTCAGCACTGGTTGTGTGCAAGCATCCTCTCATAGAATCACTTCGGTTGGAAGAGTGTTCAGCTCATCAAGACCGTATTTGCTCTCAAGAGCGCCCTGAGCCACTGAGGGTCCCTCACGCACAGCGGGCAGTGAGTGCGGGCTGGTGACGTGCCCCCGAGGTGCTCTGCCTGTAGGCCGTTCCTCTTGAACTTGGCTGTTGCAATAAAGACAAGCAGGACTGCCGCCCCCGAAGCAGAGAGGCGGCTGGGCCCGTACTGCCCTCGGTGGGGCAAGGACCCACCACGACCAAGCGATCTGCCGCTTTGACAGAAGTCACAGGGATTGAGTGCTGACATGTAGAGGCTGTGGCCGGCCCGGGGAGGGGGAAAGACTAGCGGTGCCAGAGGCCGTCGCCGTCCCCAAGAGCTCGTGCAGGTGCACAGCACAGCTGCACCGGCCTCAGAAGTGGTCCATCCTGGGTGGCTTCTTCCCCTCATCGCTCCATGCCTGGCAAGGGCGGGCATCAGCCAGCCAGGCCGCCAAGCTGGGGTGGTGACGGTCGCATGCACGGAGATCTCTGTACAACACTTGGCTGGGTGGAAGTTGGGGTGGGGGGTGGGGGTTGTTTTTTTTTTATTAATCCACCAAAGCCCAGTCGGTTGGGAAGATTGGACTCCGGAGCTCCTGCAAGTGAAAAATAGCAAATCCAATATCTTTTTAGTGGTGTTTTTATATTCAAATTAGACATAATCTCCATGAATAAAATTACTGTTCCCAAAGGGATCATGCCCAATTTAAATGTATAAAATGTCATTAAAAGGGCACTGGCTTGCTATTAAAATTTAACTCCAGCAAACCCCCAATGTCATTTGTATTATAGTTTTACAATTAAGCCAGAGATGTTGGAAATAATAGTTTTGATGTACAATCTGGTACCATACAGTAGGACTCCATTGTTCTTAAGAAGTCTGCAGCCGGACCCCTCACTGGAAACGCCGCCAGGTCGGAGCAGTGGTGCCGCCAGGGCTGGCCGCAGCGCCCGGGGAGGCAGGGCGCAGCCGTGGCACTGCCAAGGGGCATCCACCCGGGGAACAGGACTGGTGCCACACTGCACCATTGACTCCAGCTCAAGGAGCAATCTCGCCCGAGCCCGATGGCTGTGGTGAGGACATAGCCAGCACAAGCAAACATCCCGCTGGAAGGACCCCAAGCACAGGGCTGGGACCCCCTCCCTTTCAGGGATGGGAAAGCTGGCCCAGTACCACGCCACGTAAAGGCTGTGGACCCCCTTCCTTGCAGTCTTGCTGGCTCAAAAGCCAAATGCTGCATCTGGGAGGGTGCAAGGGCTGGAAAGCAGCACCACGGCTGCAAAGCAGGGGCTGCTGGGCTGTGCAAGGAGGGAGGGAGGCACTGCCAAGGAGGAGGCAATCACAGAGGCAGTGCTCTGAGGGATGGGAGCATGCGTATCGCCCCACCACCACCACCACCTCCACTCCTCAATGTGCGGACTGCTCAGGCTGCAGCTGGAAGCAGCAGCTGGAGGCAGGGAGGTGGTGCAACTGCTCACTCACCCGCCCCCAGCAAAGACGTCGCTTGCACCAGCTCATTACTTTGTCTTGAACAGAGTGCTGGTTCGGCCGCCAGTAGCTGCTGGCTGTTCTTCCCCAGTGCAGCGGTAGGAGATCAGGGTCCTGTTGCAGGAGGCAACATCTGAGTGTACTTGAGAAAGGCGGGTGGGCTTTCAGACACGCAGAGACCCCCTCAGTTGCCAAGTGACCTAATGAAAGGCATCTTCACCCTCCCTAAGTGATGATGATTCTGCTGAGCTCTTGCTGTCATGCACTACAGTCCAAAAGAAAACCCATGTAATCCTGGGAGGGGACAGCAGCCATGGAAATGGCTTGTCCTGTCCCAGACACTGCTGGTTCTGCTCCCCTCAAGGCGTCTCCTGGCTTGGCATGCCAGCTGACTGTGGCCACCGAAAGCATGCAAGTGGCGTTTACTACAAAATCTGAGAACGCGAAGTGCCCAGCTACGGTTAGCAGGAGCTGTCGCTTTAGCAAGCTGGTGGCCAGCTCAAGAGCCTGCGCTGACCTCGGGCATCTGAAACAAGGGCCTCTTTTGCTGAGATGTGGAGCAGAAAAAGGAATCCAAGCAAGCCCTCCAGCCCCTTCCCAGCCAACGCTTTCTTTCACACAACGCGCACATGGACCCTGTGCCACCACCCGATGCTGCTGCACTGGCAAGGTGTCTGTCACCCGCCGGCGTCCCCCAGCAGAGCCGTGGGCTGAGGCCAGCCCAGGACACCATCACCAGTTCTTCCTTTCACCCCGAAAAGGCTGACCCTTTGTCAAAGCCGCGTGCTTGCTCTGCAAGCGCCTGCCCTAGGCGTGGAGAAGACAAGGTGGCCGCTGCGAGCGGTGCGCAAGGGGGAAGGCTGCGGGGCAGCGGGCACAAGTCCCCAAGCGCCTTGCGGGCACAGCATGCGTGCCCCGGGGCTGCAGCGGGGTGCCGTGAGCTGAAGCAGCGCACGCAGCCCAGCCGTGCTCCGTGACCTCAGCAGACCTGTCACAGTTTGCCTTCCAGAGTCAGCACGAGACTGCGCACACAAACAGCCGCTCCCTTGAAAGGGACTGCTCAGAAAGAGTCTTCGCTCTCTACCAAATAATTACTATGCATTAAAGGGTATAATGCATATTTAAATATGCATTTAGCTGTCAGAGTAAGCAGGTGAGTGAATACGCATGTTATAAAATACACGTATTTAACTAATATGCAATTAATGGGGCAAAACAGTCAAAACTATTTATTACTTCAGGGAACAGAACACCTTCTCCAAAGCATTTTAATTACTGCAGCAATATTCGGAAAGCAAAGATCACATTCAATCTTCCTCACTCTCCTTTCTTTTTCCCCAAGGAACAGAAAAACTATGTTAAACCCCACCGATCCTACACGTAGGAGAGAACTGTTCAGCAAAACCAAATATGCGGACCCCCGGGAAGGTTGCGATCGAACAAAGAGCTGCGACGGGAGAGAAGTAAATACCCTGGTGGAGACGTACAAACCAGCCCAGCTTCTGGCCTCCACTCCAGCAAGGTGCAGCTGCAGCGCAGGACAAAGCTGCAGCCCCCGGGGGGGACACAGGCAGCGCTGCAGGGAGCAGCGCCACAAGGGCTGTGCCCAGCACTGGCACAAGGGCATGGAGATGCTGCAGCACAGGCAGCCTCAGGGGCTGCTGCCAAAGCTCACCCTCCCAGCCGGGTGGCTTCTGGCCACCCCTGGGGAATGAGAGGTCCGAGGCATGCCCCCTTTGGTGGCACCCACGGCAGCCAGAGCCATGGCATCCTCTGCCAGTCTCCTCTCTTGTCATCTGTCTGGCAGTTGCCTGAATTACTACTGGAGCTCATAAAGCACATGCAAACAGCCTGCAAAATGGGAAGCATTCATCTGAGACATGCAGCCCAAACACCCTGCTTGCACTGCAGACGGATCACTTAGCCTTGTCATTGTGTTTATGAGGGTGAGAGAGTTTTTCACTGCCACGATATTTTCCCATTAGCCATTACAAGGAGATGCTGCTGCAGGGAACAAGGGAAAGGTTTCTCCTATGCATGACTGAGCTGCAAAGGCCAAATCAAAGGGACCGGTTGTGCCCTGGGTAATTCTTACCTTGATTTCCATGTTGAAACACGATAAGCCATGTAATAAAAACCTCGCTTCCTCCCCGCACCCTCATGTTCTCTCTGCTGGACCCCTCCTGGAGCCCAGCCCCATGGCCACCAACAATGCTGAAATTTCAGTGGCACGCTCTCCCTCCTCAGGCCAGCGCTGTCGCTATATGCCCACAGCAGCGGATCCCAAACGGGCCCAGTGCCACACCACTGGGGTCATAGCGAGGTGCAGCAAAGCCTCAATGCACAGCGGTGCAGAGGAAAAACGAGGCCTGGGGACCAGCCTGCAGATCAGCATGAGTCGGTGAGCTGCGCCATCAGCAGCCACCACTGCACCAGGCGGCCCCCACCCTCATCCCCCTGGTCTGCCTGGCCAGGGTCTCCACTGCACACATTATTCTCCTCCTGCCGCTTGCCGGTGCACGGGCACAAAGGGATGGCAGGAGAGGGCACGGCTCTGCCTGTCTGCCTCTTGCTGCTTCTCTCCTCTGCAGCCAGCAGCAGCAGCCAGCAGAAACCGCCTGTGAGGCAGCGGTGACTGTGGAGCAAAGCCCGTATCTCCACAGGCTTCTCCTCGTGTGCAGGGCTGCAAAGGAACAGCTTGTTCCCGCGTGCACCCAGAGACCAAGAACCAGCAGCGCACTCCAGGTCCCCCATTGTTCGCGCTGCGCCACCTCCCCGAGCACTTTCTGCACATCCTTCCCCGGGGGAGGGAGTTCTGGTTTTATTGTCACAGAGAAGCAGCAACTTCATGAAAAATATATTTTTTTTTTTTTCCTTTTAAAGGGGGGTTCCAAATTGATGCTAGAGTCAGAATGCTTCGAGTCATTAGGTGACTGACAACATACCAGGTCATATTTTGCATTAAAATACATGAATACAAAATGAAAACATTGGCAGATTTAGCATCCAGTGGTCCAATGGGGAAATGCCCCCATCCGGGCATTTCCAACAATAGATCACATCTAAAACTGTTCTGAGTTTGGTCCTGACCATTAATGTTCTGCACAATCGCATGAAAAAAGTCCCTTTTAATTCTTAAAAGGAAAACAGTTTAATCATTGTAACTAACTATACCTTCAGGGTATCATTTCAAAAATACAGGCAGAGATTAGAAGGGATTTGCGAGATTGTGTTTATTCCCAATTTAGGTGCTTTCCATAAATTAATTATAAAAGCAAGCCCAAACCAGTCAGAAGTACACTGGGAAATTCTCAGAGTGTTAGTCATTTTCATGCACTAATATTCATGCCATCTGCCTGCCTTTTTTATTTTTATTCTAAATGCTTCTTTGTTAACCGTAGCCTGCTTGCTTTTGCTGCGTTCAGTCCCTCTTCCCCTCACCCTGCTGCAGGTAGTTACCATGAGCACGCTGTTATATTTTTATTGAAAGAGCATTAAAAGGAGGAAGGCTTGTTTTGGTAATCGGCACTGATGCACGGCAAACAATGCCTCATCACGATACAGCCAGGAGCCGTCGTTTTGCTCCCGTTTAGAAGATTTGCTCCCACGTGTGCCTCGTTGCCTTTCCAAGCTCTCCCCACCAAGGCGGTTTGCAGAGGACCATGGGCTGGAGGTCGCTTCCCGGCAGTTTCAGCAGGATGGAGAGCACGGGACTGGGATGCACTTGCCCTTGGCCCTTCACCTAGCACAATGTGAAGCGCTGGGAGAGCCACAGGTGTGGGCAGCAGAGCAGGCTGACCATTTCTCCATGTGTGGTATCCACGTCACGCAGTCAAAGACCAACTTGTGGGCCGGCCTATAACGGCAATGCTAAAACACAGGTGTCGAGCATCCCCCAGACAAGCGTCCTCCAGCATCCCTGGCAAGCGATGGCAGCAATGCAAACCCAGCATAGGAGCTCCTCTGGTAAGACTGGGGGACAGCGGGTCATCCTGGGACAGGACGAGATCTGCCCGAAAATGGTCCCACTGCCGTCAGCACGCCTGCAGCCTGCCCAGGAGGAGCGTGGCGATTAACAAACCCTCCATCGCCTCGGGAGCTGCAGCCCCAGCTTAACCAACCCAGCTTCGTCCAGCCGCTTTCAGCTGGGGAAGGGGGACACGGGGGAAGCAGACGCGACCTGTGGGGACACACAGGGACAGCTGAGCCGCGGCTGCAGGACGCGTGTCAGGGCAGCCTGATGCCATCCTGGGCAGGCGCAGGGCGGCATGGGGGAGCCGTGCCAGGCAGAGCCAGCGCTGCTGGCCGGGACACCCATCCCTCTCGCCAGGCTGGCAAGGGTCACCACCTCCTGCCCTCGCAGGACTGTGCCCCCCCCCCCCCCCCCCAGCGCGTCTGGGGACGGCTGCTCGGGCAGCCTAATGACAAGAACCAGAGCTCGCTCCTCTCTCGCAGCTCTCTGGGCCCCGCTGTGTGTGCTGGTTGTTCCCCCCACCCCCCCGGCGGGGTCCTCCCTGGTGCCCCCGAAAACACCCTGAGACACCATACGGAGCAGATGCCTGCTGTGAAAATCCAGCAGCCCCACTTCTGCCGCCTCTCCGGGCCAGCCCAGCCAGGAGGCAACCAGCAGTGGTTTGGGTTTGTCCATCGAGCCACTGGGAAAGGGGAAGGGGAGGGCAGGAGTCAGCACGGGGAAGACCCCAGGAGCTGCATCCCCTGGCCAGCAGAGACCCAGCGCGGTGGCCCAGGCCCAGCCAGGACACTGCACGAAGGCAACTGGTGCTGAGCTTGGTCTTCCGCTGTGAATTCTCCCCAGGTAGAGCTTTGAGCCTTCTTTTAAAGGTGGCAGTTGTCTCTTTTAAGAAAGGAAAATTCAAATATTGCTCCTTAGAACAGCATTGCCCAAAGGTTTCGGTTGCTCCTAAATAAAAAATCTTAGCTATCCCTTAAGAAGGATTAAAGAAACCAGTGTGGTTGAAATCCCTAATGGAGACGGTATGGTTTTTTGTCCCTACAGGAAACTTTTGAAAAAATTTTAAAAATAATCTTGTGGTAATAGCCTAACAGCCCAAGTACACATTCGCCCTCCAGTAAAGTCAGACTTTCCTCGGGCTAATCGACTTCTGAACATCACAGAGCCTGAAATGGCAGTGCCCTGCGCCTCGTGTGCCGCATGCGAAACCCCCGGCTGTGCAACCTGCACCGTGGAGAGGAGCCACCTCTGCTGCGGGCACAGCGAGGCAAGCAGGAGTAGCCATGGAGGGAAGCTCAGACTGGCACAGGATGGGAAAAGCCAGGCTCCTGCTGCCCTCGGCCCCAGCTGGGTGGGCAGTATGCTCCCACAGGTCCCTCTGTCCAAGGAGAAGTCCTGGAGATCCAAGGGTGGTGAGAAGGAGCATGGGAAGTGAATGCATTAGGAGAAGCAACCCCAAAGGGCCGTGGCTCTCCGTGGGTCGGGGCAGTCCCACCTCCATGCGTGTAGGTGCTGAGACACCATACGGAGTAGAGCTTGGAGCCTTCAGGTGATGGGGGGAAGGAGAGATGAGGGCCTGTGGGAGCACACATGAAGCCCTTACATGGACCCAAACCTTCCCATCACCACGTACTGGCGATGACAAGAAAAATTACTGATGGAGCATAGGACGGCATGCTGGGAATGGGGTGGGATGGGATGGGATGAGATGGGATGGGATGGGATGGGGGTGGGGTGGGATAGCTGGACAGATGGAGACCCAGCTGTTGTGCTGGCTTTTTGCAAGGAACTGCCACACCTCCACACTCCTGTATCCTCTGGAAGGCTGCAAACTTTGCCAGGGGGTTCTTGTATTTTGAAAGACATCACCTTCATGTAGTGAAAGCCAGTGCTTGTCTTTCTCCTGCCCTGACATGCACTCTAAAATGCCATCAAGGTCCTGCTGTACCCAAGAGGTGATTTTTCCACCTCCTCTGGTGGAGCACACCCCCCCCCAAGTCACTGGCAGAAGCTGTTGCTCAACTTATGGCAGCTCCCTGGCCTTGCTGGCAAGCAGCCCGTGGCTCGCAGAGGCTGGGCAAAGCTCAGACACGTCTCCTACAGCTGCCTTCTGACCCAGACGGTGAGCTGGCTCTCTTTGCACCAAGCCCAGTGGCAGGAAAAAATATAAGCGAAGCCTTCAGAACAGCCTCATACAGGGGAAACGTGAAAACAGCATTCAGGGAGGCTATTCCCACAATAAGGCTTTTCCAGTTGTGACAGCATTGATGTGCTAGCTGCGAAGACAAACCCTTGCAAGTTTGCACAGGGGGAAAGAAAAGCTGGACCTGGACCTGGCTGGGACATACCCAGTGTCCTTGCTCCTCCAGCAGCAGCCCAGCCGTCTGCCAACAAGTGGAGAAAGACACGGCATCTGTTCCTCTCTCTCATTTCAGCTTTCAGACAGGCTTTGCAGAGCTCTGCAGAGTTTCCCAGGGGTGAAATGGTCTGCAGGACTGTCTGAAACAAAGCAGATGGTAAAACCAGAATTTATTTACCGCTCAGTTTTCACCAGGGTGTCCAGATAACAGGAAAGATGCCAGGTCACACATGAGAGACCAATTAACTAACTGCTTTGATGATGCTGAAACTCCGGGGTGAAGCAAAGCAGGGTAGGACAAGGAAAGGCTACAAGGCATCCCCAGGTCAGGCGCGCTGATGGACACTGTGCAGCATTTCAGAAGGAGCCAGCAAAGGCGGGTCAATGGCAGAGGTGTCGGTGGAGCAGTGGCGGGTGCAGAGCCATGAGGAGCAGGCAGAGGCAGCGGGGAGGCCGGGCTGGACTCCCCACAGCCACCCACGTCAGTGGCCTGCCCCGGCTGAGGCGATGACGGCTCATACACAGCAGGAAAATGATTCCGAAGGAAAAGGTGGGATGGGAATACTGTGACGGCTAAAGATGCTGTGGGGGCTACGCCTGACGTATTCATTGTCATGGTGTGCACAGAGGAGCGGAGAAGCTGGCCAGGGGGGGTACCGCGGAGAGGCAGCGCAGGCTGGCATTTCACCAAAAGAAGGGAATTAGAGGAAATACAGAAAATACGACATGTAAATGATGCATATATCTCTGCCTGTGTGGGTTTTTATACGCATATACATGCGTGTACTATTTACAAAACACCAAAATGGGAAACTGGGAATTGCTATCCAGTTTGTCCCATGGGACAAGAGGAAGAAGAGAACGGCAGGTTGAATGACATTCAGTGTAAAAAAGAGGGAAGGAAATAGCTCCTTCTCTTCGTAGGGCTGTGGTGTGCCCTCGAGCCAGGTGACAGAGGGGTCTCAAACAGACTGAACACTCATCTGCTCATCTGAGCCCGTTCAGGCTCAGAAATAGTCACTGCCCACGTGTTTTGCCCGAGGGCACAACTTCTGGGTCCAGGTGAAGCGCTAATTAATAGGGGTTATTTCTTGGGGTGGCTCACTGGTACCCCTGCTCTGAAAGGTCCAAAGCAGCTGGGACCGGCCAGCCTGGGGAGTGGGCAGGGGGATGGGAGCACCAAGCTGCTGCTCTCTGCCCTCAAGGGATGCTCAGGCATGGCTTCAAACTGCTTTGGTCCCTGCAGTGGTGGGGCAGCTGCACACCCCTTGGGATGTGCCGTACAATCTACTGCCCGATTTCCTACAGCCCTTCACGCCTCCCTGCAGCTGCCCCCATGCCACCCCTTTCCCCCAGACCCGGCTTCACGGTCCTGCCCCAGTCCCTCCAGCTCTCCCGCAGCACTCCCAGTCTCCTCCTACCTCCACAAGCGCTGGCTGAGCAGGAGCTGGCTGGTGCTCCAGGTGCCTGGGTGCCTCTCCAGCAGGACCAGCAGCAACCACAGAGGAGGCATCGCTCCATCCCTTGCAAGGGCACTGGCCCTGCTCCCCCACCTTGTGCCCAGCTTGAGCAAGCAGGACTGCTGGCCAGGCTGGGATGAAAAGTGGATGGAAGTCCCATGCACGTTAGGGAAGGGTCAGCAGAGGTGGGCAGACGTCACAAACCTTCATCCCTGCAGGGAGGGTGTGTCAGCAGGCACTCCTGACACCCCCCGCAATGGAAGGTGAGGTACCAAGACTGCACCCCCCTCTAGTCAAAGAGACGGCATCAGGCACGCTGTCCTCCTCCCACTCCCAACTCGCTGGCTCAAAAACCACGAGGGCTTGGAAAAAAGTTGGACCACTCTGATTTGCCCTCTGTGTCTGGAGATGTGAGCCGCATTTCTACAGCCGTTGGGGCAAAAGGTGGATGTGTAGAGGGCCAGGACCTTGCCAATGACGCGTGGAGGGGAGGGCTGCATTGCAATCTCGAGTCTCATGGTCAGTGCCTTCACCCCCTCTGTCCTCATCCCCGGGGAACACTTCAGTGAGGCGTCCACCTCCTTCAACACTGAAGGCGGTCATCCACAAGGAAGAAACTCACGGGGAATCAAGCTTCATTTCTTCCCGTGCTCATGGAATGCCTTTTTAAAATCAAGCGCACAAGCCCACGATGCCAGGACCCGGGGCTCCAAGTTACGCTTGAGATGGGGTGATCCAGGGGAGGAAGCTGTGGGCATTAGGAGCAGGCTTCAAGTGCAATCCCTTTTGTGCCCGGCCTGACGACACAGTTTTTGACCAGCACAGGAGTTGAGGAAAGAAAAGGCTGGGGGTGGGGGTCGGGGGTGGGTGTCATATCTCCATGTATAAAAAACACCCAGCAGGGGAACAAAGTTGCAGGAGCCAGGCTCTTCTCAGCAGTGCCCGCACCCAGACACGGAAAGTTCCACGGCAACAGAAGAAAACTGCTTCTTCACTCTTGAGGATGGCTGAATGTTGGAACTGGTTGCCCAAAGAGGCCATGGAGCTTCCATCTGTGGAGATACCCCAGTCCCAGCTGGACACAGTCCCAGGCAACTGGCTATAGGCGACCTTGCTTTGAGCAGGGCTTGGGCCAGGCAGCCTCTGGAGATGCCTCCAGCCTCAGGGACCCTGTGGCTCTGAGCTGCACCCTGCTGCAGAGGACACCCGTAAGATGCAGTGCAAGAGCATGGCACTGGCAGCGACCTGGCCTCCAGAGGGACTGAGGAGCTACCACCTTTCCAAGAGGCAGCAAGTTTCTCACCATGCTGGGTGAGTGACCGGCGACGGGAACAGGCACGTAGAGCTGGGCTGCTGCCAGCTTGTATGGTGCAAAAGGATTTTGTCACCAAACTGTGCGAGTGATGGGATCCAAAGGAGCGGGGCTGAGCCTGCAAGCAAAATATCCTCAGGTCCCACGTGAGAGGCTGGATTTGTCCCACTGGAGCTGACTGCCAGCTGCATGCAGGGAAGCAGACATTCCCTTGTCCTCGCCCGGGTCATGCTGTCACAAACTTTTGCCACCGAGCAGTGGTTTTCTGAGGCAATGCACACGCACACCACGCTGAGCAGATCCTGAGACCACTGTGTGCCTTGTACTGGTGCTGCTGGAGGAACTGGCCAGGTGTTCAGACATCATTGCTGTGCATGGCACGCTGGCTCCAGCAACAAGAGGCACCGGCAGACTTGGCACATTCTCCTGGAGGAGCGACTCCACCGCCTCCACCGGATGATCAGCAGGAAAAGGAAAAAGGGAAAAGCGAAAAGGGAAAAGGGAAAAGGGAAAAGGGAAAAGGAAAAGGAAAAGGAAAAGGAAAAGGAAAAGGAAAAGGAAAAGGAAAAGGAAAAGGAAAACCCTTGCAGCCACTGCGCTGCAAGATTCGTGTGGAGATGTCATGCTGGAGAGCGTATACTCCTGACACAAATCCTTACGTGATCAGGGAGGGAGATAAGATGTCAGCTCTAATGATAACCCAGATCAATAAAATCAAATAAACTTTCAAGCAATTACTAAAAAATAAAACGGATTCTGCTGGCATAATCTGACAACATACTGGCGGTGGGAGCAGACATGCATCACGATAAAGGAAAATCCTACTAGCAGAGTACAGTTTCATTAGATAAGCTGATACCTCATATAGCACTGATGATTCGTGCCAGAGAAAAGCACTGTAAGTTGCTGGCCTCGGAGTTTGCTATAAAATTCCCATTAAGATCAGACAGTTGTGCACTCCAGCTCTCTCCAGCCTTCTTGCTAAAGCTTCCAGCAGACAATGAAGACTCTTATTTCCCCGGGCAATGAGGAGGAGGAGGAGGCCCTGTAGCAGACAGACCTTTTGTTTTCCCAGCAGCACCGGGCGCAGTGAACCGCGGGCGCAGGGAGCCACGCGAGCCAGCCAGGCTCTGCCTGCGGGCACGTCGCAGCTGCCAGCCGGGGCACAGGGCCTGCAGATCCTCCTCCTCCTCCTCACACAAAAACCTGCCGCCAGGTGTGCTGCAAGCCATCCCCACCTCTTGCGTGGCGCAAGCTTGTGAAGCACCTGCTGTGGAACCGCAGAAGGAATCCCAGGTAGATATTCTGGGATGTTAAACTTCCATGCATGTGTTCTCTTTAGAGGTGTGACTGTACTTACTCCCAGGGACAACACGCCTGTTCTAGCCCACCTTCCTATATGAGCTCATGTCTTTTTTTGGCTTCTCCACCCACCCACTCCTATAGCCAGCTGTGTTCATTTTGTGACCATAAAGCAGATGCGGGTCAGGCTCCCAGCAAATTTCAATCTGGCTATTAACAAGCAAAGTCTGCTTAGCGCTGGGAGAGGCTTTACTCCGCCTCTCTCTGGCCTTTGGAAACTTCACAAAGTAGTCACGGCAGACTCTGAGGTGGAAATGATCATCCTACAACAGTACCCAATGCCTGTAGTGTCAATTGTCAGCTAGGGGTGGCAATCCCTCTTCATCAGTGAAGCTTAGGCAACCAGCTCAGCCTAGATCCTTACTGGTGGGGTGCTCTGTATGGCTTCTTCAAGCAGCTGGACAAAGGGATCTCTGGGAGATGAATGCTGTATCTGGAGCAGCAAGCTGCGTGGATGGTTCCTCTCAGCCGGCACGTTCTCACTCTCACTTCAGAGTAGGTATGCACTGCTTAAGAGATGCAGGTTGGGTCCCAGCAGGGTGTATCATGGTTCCTCTGTGCCTCCTGGGCCAGCGGACAGAGAAGTACTTCAGTGATGCCTCAGGAGATAGAAGTGAAAGAGATCAGAGCTAAAAAAAAAAATAAAATTCCTGATGAGGGATGAGGTTGGGTGACCACAGCAAAACAGAACCTGGGAGGACCCATCACCCTGTACGTGGTCTGGAAACCCAGCACCTCCAAGCAAAAGTGGTATAGGTCATCACCAACCTCTTTAATGACCTTGGCACAAAGCCGTGGCTAAAAGCTGGTTGACGTAGTAGTTCCCACCCCGCCTTACTTACTGATCGGTGATGATATTAGACAGCGTTACACCTTATAGCATTACAGCAGTACTTCTCCTACAAAGGCATGAAGGTATCACCATGCTGATGGACCCAGTTCGGTGTCACAGTTTGCGATATTTGGTATGGCCTCTCTGCCAGCTCTGGAGAAGACACCAGAAGACAAGAAGACATGTCACCAGAAGACAAGATAGTACCTTGATGTTGCAAGGAATTTGAAAAAAAAAAAAAGTCAAAAGGAACCCAAATCAATGGATGCAAACATATATACACATATATGGGTATGGGTATGAACGCACACACGCTCCCAGCCGAGCCTCCCCGAGCGCGCCTGTTCCCGGCGGGGCGGGGCGGGGGGCGGGGCGCGGGGCGGGGCGCGGGGCCGGGGGGCGGGGCGCAAGGCGGGGCGCGGGGCGCGGGGCGGGGCGTGGCGCGGCGGCCGCCCGGGGTCGCTGCGGCGGCGGCGGCGGCGGGCGGGCGCGCGGCGCGGCCATGGCGGTGTTCGTGACGCGGCGGATCCCGGCCGAGGGGCTGCGGGTCCTGTCGCAGGCCGGCGGGTGAGCGCGGGGCCGGGTGCGGGGCCGGGTGCGGGACAGGCGGCGGGGTGACGGGCCGCGCTCCCGCCGCAGGTGCCGCGTCCAGCAGTGGGACTCGGAGGAGCCGGTGCCGCGGGCAGAGCTGCTGGCCGGCGTGGCGGGGAAGCGCGGGCTGCTCTGCCTCCTCTCCGACCGCATCGACCGCGAGGTGCTGGAGGCCGCCGGTGGGTGCGGGCTGCGGCCCCGAAGCCCCCCCAACACCACCCCGTTCCCCCCCCCCGTCCGCGGTCCCGCCGTCCCGGGGCGACGCTGGGCAGCCGCGTGCTGGTGGTATCTTGCAGGACCTGGCCTGAAAGTCATCAGCACCATGTCCGTGGGCTTTGACCACCTCTCCCTGGACGAAATCAAGAAGCGGTAACTAACCCTCCGGGGGGGGGTGGGGGCGTGGGGGGGCAGCGGGGAGGGAGGCGAAGCCATTGGCCCGGCCTGGGCCTGCACCTCCCTCTTGCTAGGCTGGGGTTGGGGTCACCCCCGACCCGCCTGAGGTCACCCCCGACCCGCCTGAGGTCACCCCCGACCTGGCTGAGGTCACCCCCGACCCGGCTGGGGTCGCGGGAGCCTTTGGATGCTAGGGAAGGGCTAGGCTGACCCAACGGCAATTGAGGAGAGTCTTGAGAAGGAGGAAGGGCTCAGGGGCCAAAACGGGGGCCCTCTTGCTCGTGGTGCTGCAGGTACCTAGAAGGAGGTATAGCTTCAGCAACCTGCCCAGAAACCTGTAGGTAGCACCACGAGGCTGGCGGCGTTGCCCCCGAGACCTTCCTTGCCTTGCAGAGGGATCCGGGTGGGGTACACCCCCGACGTCCTGACCGATGCCACTGCAGAACTCTCCGTGGCTTTGCTGCTGGCTGCGTGCCGCCGGCTGCCGGAGGCAGCGGAGCAGGTAAAGAAGTGAGTATCAGCAGCTGCCAGCTGGAGCAAGGGCCTGGCTTCTGAGCCTCCCGGTTGAGAGCTGCAGGAGAAAGCATGCCACACCAGACAGGTGAAGGCCAGAGTTTCACCCGGCTTGCACCAAAACATCTTGCAGGCCCAGGCCGAGTCCCCTGCAGTTCTGTGACACTTTGGAGATGCGCTCCGTGGGGGCTGTGAGAGGTGCAGAACTCCCCCTCTCTATGCTAGGTTAGCGGACCTGTGGCAGACAGCACCCAAAGCCACCACAGATCCCTCAAGGAGGACACACGTGGAAGGTCTGGCCATAGCTTCTAGGGCTGTGGTTAGTGGTGCCTAAAGTTGGCCCCAAGGTGGCTGCTGTGCGCCCAAGGTCCAAGCAGGTTCCTGCAGGAGACCACCGAGGTCACAAAACGGGAACCTGAGAGAATGTGGCTGGACAAGGCTATGAGCAGGCTCTCCCCTGCTGCTGTCTGACATTTGTTTCCATCTCACGCTCTCTGCCAGTGGTGGCTGGACAACGTGGAAGCCCTTATGGATGTGCGGCTATGGTCTGTCTGGTAGTACGGTGGGCATCATAGGTCTGGGGAGAATAGGTAAGTGCAGGTTGGGCTCAAGGTTCGTGTGTTGCTGTGGTGGCGGGGGGGTGGGAGATTCCGCTGAGGCGGTGTCCCTGGCACTCGCCTCTAAAATCCAGGAGAACAAGGGGAGATGTGTAGGGCCTCCTCTGAACAGCGATCTTGACTCACCAGGCCCAAACCTTAGAAGTTTAAAGCGTTCAGACATGCCTGCTACCTGAACGCTACAGCAAACTGGACATTGTCCTCTCGATTTTTAGTTAAACGAATGCCCTGTACGAAGTCCAAGGTGACGTGCCTGTCATCCGTTCCGTTGTGAACTTTGTCAGCCGATGGCTTGTGTCTTTCCTTCTTTCTTGCTCCTAGGACAGGCAGTTGCCCACCGCCTAAAGCCGTTTGGGGTCAAGAAGTTTTTGTACGCTGGCACTTGTCCGAAATCAGAGTGCGCTGCGGAGTTCGCAGCTGAGTTTGGTAAGGAGGGCGGCAGAAGCGGGGGCGGCTGTCGGGCAGCGGCGGCAGGGCAGCGCGCAGCACTGTGGCTGGGTTGGCTCCGGGGGAAGTGTCACCCCACCAGGGCTGGCCCGCTGCACAGGGAGGGGCGAGCAGGAGGTTCTGGGGGGCTCCCTGGTGTAGCTGGTGTGAACCACCGTGGTGGCAACAGGGGAGGGGATGGCAAATCGCAAACGTTCCCTGCGCAGCGTCGGGGAGGGGCACCTGCTGCCTTGAGCCGGGCAATTCCAGCCGGAAAGCTGGACACACCTGGCCGCGAACTGGCTGCCCACCGTAATTGTGGGTTGTGGCCGTTCCTGCTGCTTTTGCATTTCATCTTTCCCTTGTGTCCATCTGTGTGTGACCCCCAGTTTTATCCCCGCAAGGAAGTGGAATGGAACAGACAGGGAGGGGACAGTGGCAGCTGCCCCTGGGAGGAAGGGAAGGGTCTTGTGGACCTCCCCCCCCCCCCCCGCGAGATGGGTACCGAGACATCTGTCCTGCACGGAGGAGGGGACAGGCTGAGGCTGACCACAGATCTTTGCTGAGATGCTGGCTGCTGGAAACAAACGTCAACTCTAACCTCCTGCTTTAACATTCATGTTAAATTAATGTCCGGCCAAGCCTGGGAATGTCTCTTAGCTGCGGAATGGGACTTTTCCGTGGCCCTGTTAAAGAGTCCCAAGACTTGCATCAAGTGCTAATTTTCACTCCAAAGCCAGTGCATTTCCAGTTGGTACTTTTTTGCATGAAATTATCGGCAGAACTTGTCTGTCTCCTTGCACTTTTCCTCTTGCCTCCAGGAGTGAAAGAGAGATTTAATGCTGGTGCAAACTGCTGCTGCCATATTTTGCTGTCTAAACATGAAATACATACCAGAGCCTCCTTCGGGCCAGACGGCTGAAGCATCACTCGTTTCCCCTTTGGCTCAATTTTAAATCAAAAGTGAAACAAAACACTGCAGTGCTATCTGCAGGAATGTGCATGGTTTCTCATGTTTTCTGGTCTTTGTGTCTCCCAGTCTGTGGAGGATGGTCAGCCAGGTCTCTTCAGAGCAGCACGTGCTTTCTGGTGAACCTTATGGATAAGAGGGTTGCTGAAGTGGGTTGGTGACATACCCGAGCAGAGCTGTGACCTCTTGTTTCTCCACTCAGTCCCACTCACGAGGCTGGCCGAAGAGTCGGACTTCGTTGTGGTGACTTGTGCTTTGACTCCGGCCACCCAGGGAATGTGCAACAAGGACTTTTTTGGCAGAATGAAGAAGACCTCTGTGTTCATCAACACGAGCAGGTAATTGCAACCTAGCTGCTGCACGGGGGGTGACTGCCACGCTGCCGACAGCTGTGGTTGCAGGGGAGAACTGGTAGGCTCTGAGGTGCGCTCCCGCTGGGACTCCAGACAGCCTGTACATGTTCATGGCTGCAGCTGCCGGAACCGTTTGTCCAGCACGTTGTCCATCCAGCCCAAGGTCTCTTGGGATCAAGGCAAAGGCATGGGAAGTTATTCAGGGGGCTGCAGCCTCTGTCTCCTCCCCAGGGCCCCGTGTCCCACCCCGGTGAGGTGGACGGGCGGTGACAGTTGGGTGGTGTGGGGCTGAGGGCTTGTGCAAGAGACAGATGCAACTGCCAGAAGCCTTGCATTTGAGGTGGAGGCAGCTGCAACAGGACTCCTTGGTGGGGTCTGGCAGTAGCCTCCCGTTCCCGTTGCCTCCCACCGTGGCTGCCCTGGGGTCATCCTGTTCTCCAGCACCCAGCTCTTCTCCCTGCTGGTGGGCAGCCTGGAGCAGGAGCAGCTCATTGCAGTGGGAGGTTCAGGTGCATCCCAGAGAGGGTCTGACCTCTGCTCAGGCAGCCCTGGGGACCTGGGGGCCGGTGCCCAGGCTGTCCTACATGACCCAAGCCCTGGCCACACACTCCTGGGAGCCCACGGGACCCCTCAGCAGCAGCTTGGGCCTCTCTCTCTGTTTTCCAGGGGGGCCGTGGTGAACCAGGATGACCTGTATGATGCGCTGGCCCATGGGCAGATTGCAGCAGCAGGCCTGGATGTCACGACACCGGAGCCACTGCCCACTGACCACCCCCTGCTCTCCCTCAAGAACTGTGGTAAGTGGGCAGCAAGGCCCCCAGTGTGCTCCAGCAGCCTGTGCTTGGGGCGCCTTGGGTGCCCACAGCTGGGGACCCGCTAGCTGGTGTGATGAGATTCTCTGTCCCCGTTAGCCTGCCAGTGCAAGCATACACTAAAATGCGGAAGGACAGAAAGGTCAAGTGTATTTGAGCAGACTGTGCCCACTGTACGATGCAGGGAGCTGCCAGAGGGGAAGATCTCACCAATGTGATGTCAAACTAGTACGGGAAGTATTATAATTCTCCAGAAAGCAGTTGAGATCAGCTCATTTTTTAGCACCTTCCTGATGGATCTCCATTCAGGGGGCTGAGGCATGGGGTGAAATTCCTGAAGGGGTCTGATACCAGCAGGTGCCTGAATGGGAAAGCAAATGCCTGCTGGTGGCCTGCCAAGTTCTGTTATTCTGTAAACTCCTGGGCATATACTCAGTTAGAAAAGCTTCCCATGCAGCTAAACAGCTGGGTGCTGGATCTACCTAGAGGAACCTTGGCCTTCGGAGCGCTGCAGCCACTGCGGGGCTTGCCCGTTAGCCCACCCGCTGTGAGCCTGGTGTGGGATGAGCAAGGGTTTCTTTGCAGGTGGGCTAGCTGCATCCCCTGGACAGCCCAAGGCAACTTTCACAACAAGGCATCAGGCCGCTGGGAAGGTGCTGGTCCCAGGACTAGTGCGTGTCTTCTCCAGAGGAGGTTAGGTCGGAGGAGAAAGGCTGGTTAGGAAGGGGCTTGCTCAGCTGCTCTTGTGCTTCAGCATCGCCAAACCGCTGGAGGCAGGAGCACCTTCAGCCAGGGGCCAGTAGCTGATCGCCGCTTGATTCACCAGTGCTTTCCCGAGACCTTGCTGAGAGCTGCTGTGTGGGGCAGGATGATATTTTGGGGCAGGATGATATTTTAGCGCAGGACGTTGGCAAAACCCTCAGTCTTAGTTCCTGGGATCCTCGTTGGTGAAGGGTGAAGGGGCTGTGCTGGGGGCTGCTTCTTATGGCCTTGCCACGTACCAGCACAGTTCCATCCTCACAGGCATCACAGGCTGGCCAGCAGCCTGGGACAAGTTAGGGATAGCTCCTGGTGTGTTCACTGCCTTCCCTGGCGTGGCCTTCAGTGAGTATCTTGGCCTGTCCCCTGTAAAGCTGGAGCAGGAGCTTTCCTCCTCCACAGGCTCGCAGGTATCCCTTGAGGCAGAAAAAAAAAAAAGACAGAAATGCAACACCGAGCAGGCAGTGCTTTCTAGTTAGAAAGTAACCATCTTGTGATTGTCTGCTACCCCGTCACTGGTGCAGGGGCAGGGTGCCTGTTCCTACCTGGGTGCTGGGCTGTGCTGGGGTGGCCAGCCCTGCTGAGAGCTGATGGCACCAGGTGGGCCAGAGCAGCTCCCTCTTGCACGATCGAGTGCCTTGGCTGCTCAAGCTGCCCCCAAAGCGTGCGAGCCAGCGTGTGCATCTTCACTTGCATGGGCAAAGTACTGGAGTGGCTGTGCAGGATGTTCTCTTTCCAGGAAGGAGGGTTTTGGAGTAGGAAAAGGCTGTTTCCAAAAAAAAACCAAAAAAAACCCCAAACCATAGAGGCACGCGCATGACGATTGGGGATGGCCTGTGACCAAGCGTTCGTTTCTGAAAAACAGGTTCATAGCTGTTGCTCTGATTATCTTTTTGCTAAAGAATATTTTTGATTTGTTTGCTTTGGTCCCCATAGTAGACAGTGTGAGAAACTATAAAAGCAGAGACTTTCTGGAAATACTTACAGGGCTTCTGAGATCTTAGGAATATCACCAAGCAAGAGAAAAGCAAATACATACGTATTCACGGAAATGAGGCTTTGATAATTCTGAAGCTATTCGCAGCTTTCACCCAAACCTGCCAGATAGTTTCAGCAGCTGGAGGAGCACGGAACCCAGGCTGGTGGCCCCACAGTCCTTCTTGGGAAGGCCTTCTCTCCCCGGGGCAGCAGCCTGTCAGGTTTCTGCATTGTTGGTAAATGTTCTCTGTTAGAAAACAACCAGGGACTGCAGTGCAAGTACCTTGGGCAAGTACCACCCGCTACTAATGTTATAATAATTTACGACTAAAGCAGCTTTGGCTTGGTCCTTTCTACTGCCCTGACCGTGCCACAGCATGGCAGCTCTGTTCAGCAGGGGCAGTTTGCCTCCACACATGCCTCTCCCGTGCACCCAGGGGTCTGTAAAACAATGTTTCACAACAGTATTCAGGTCCTTGCCCGTAGAGGTGCTGGTTCGTGCTTGTCCATGAGCAAAACCTCCTAAAGCTGTGTGGGAGCGGCAGCGTGCAATTTTCAGTGCGTGTTTGTTGCAGGGATGGTATCTGACATCTACTGCCAACTCTCAGTCCGTGCGGGAAGGTAAGTACCAAGCCTGAACGCAGAAAGGAGGACCCACTCTTGGCTGACTGTCTTTTTGCCTGAAGGACTTAAAAAATAGCTTAGTCAGCCGTTTATCAGATGTCTTTTCCAGTCCTCAGTGGCTGATGATTTTCTTTCAGGCTCTATGGCTGATGTAATCCCAGTGTAGCTGTGGGGGGCGCAGGATGCAGGTTGCCCCCCATGGGAAGACCCCTGTAAGAGGTCAGCAAAGGTAAGAAATGAGCAAGGAACTCCCTGTCCCCTGCAGTGATTCTGCCGCACATCGGGAGTGCCACGTATGCCACAAGAAGCACCATGGCAGTGCTGGCAGCCAACAACCTGCTGGCCGGGCTGCGAGGGGAGCCCATGCCCCACGAGCTGCTGCTGTGACGGCCAGAGCCCCGCTCCCTCAGAGCAGCAGGACTTGGCGTTCCCTTCCCTGGAGAAGCCTCGTGGACCAGTCCTGTGCCTCCTCGCCTCTGCAGCAGCATGCCAGTGGTGCCTGTGGTGAGGGAACTGCGCTGTAGCCATTAAAGAGAAGCAGTGACCGCGTTGTGCTCATTTCATTTGATAACAGGGCGCGGGGCAGAGCACACAGCGCTGCGGGGTCTGCGGGTCCATCCATCAAGGCGATGGATGGGGTTTGGCCCCAGCTCAGAAAAACGCTCTCCAGCTCCAGGAAGGGCAGAGAGGCAGGTCTCGGCACAGCCCACGGCCGAGGATGTCTTGCTGAATTGGTGCCAAGGTGTGATGCTTCTGTTCCGCAGGTGTCTAAAGAAAAGCAAAAAAGCTTGCGTGCCCCCCCCCCAGCATCGCCAGCTCTGTCTTTTGTATCTCTTAACTAATTCTGGGCATGGCTCTGAAGGGAATTGCAAACTGCAATTCATGCTGGGAGGTTCTGCAGCCCCACACTGGTTCCCCCCCTCCCCAGTTCATTTTTTTTTCCCAGACACGTGTTAGTGCAAAGGAAAAGCTGAGCGGGGTGCCAAGCCTCTAGCTGCCAGGAGAGGCCTGGCTGAGCACATCTGAGCCCATTTCAGGGGCTTTTGAGGGTTTTGTCCCTCCTGCAACAATTGTGCCGCTTCTGTAAATGGGGGTTGGAACCCATCTCTCGCTGGTAGTCCTCCCCAGCAAGCTTCTGCTCCAGCTGGTGAAACAACTGGTGAGGCGTGCCCCTTGGATTGCACCTGCACGCTCTTTACCATGTCCTGTTTGAGGGATGCGTGCTCCGATGACATTTCCTTAAGGAAAAGATAGGTGGCTGTGACATTGCATTGCAGCAGCAGGAGAAATGTTAACACATTGAAATCTGGTCAGAAATCCTGCTTTCAACGCGTGTGTGTTGAGTGTGATCCCCCAGCATCTTCCCACTGCAAGGGTGGAAAGGCTCAAGGAAGTTTTCCAGTTTTGTACGGGGCGTGCCCATAAGCTGTCTGCCGCAGGATCCTGCGCAGAATAAAAGGCAAGGATTTGACGTATAGGATTGTTGCATTTTGAAATCAACACCGAAGTGGGTTAAACAAGCAGTCACGTTACTTTGCTGGAGTTCTACCAGAGGCTTGTCGTGCGCCCAGTCTTGCAGTGACAGCGCTGCCACAGCTGGACACAGCTGCAAATTGTGAACTTGTGTTCCCATGTGTGATGAGGGAGTCTGTTAAATTGAACTTCTCACGTTCTACCTCTGTAGGGTGGTCGGGGAGCCTTGGCAAGGGCAGTCTGCTCGGGCTGGTGTGGGGGGACGAGACCTGGGTCTGGTCCATCCCTGCCTGGCGGTGATGAAGCTGCTTGGAGGCAAATGTCGACCTCACCGTGGTCCCATCCCTTTGCACCCTCCTGGCACCTACGGCCACAGGGCAGAGGGGACAGCCCTGCCGATCACGGTCACGGCCGCTCCGGCCAGCTCCGTGGGTGCCCTCACTGCATGGTGTGGAGATGGCTCTCACCCGTTTCAGACCAGTCTCCTCCCAGCTCCGTGTGCTCCCAGTCATGCTGGGGAACAAGGTGAAAAGCGGACCTTGACTCGAGTCCCCTTTGAGCTGTACTCTCGGTCAGGCCCCCTCCTCTCCCAGCCTCATTGCTCTTCTTCTGCTCAGGTTTCAACATTCAGAGCAGTGTATGAAACCGGGACAGTCTTGTTTCTGAGGCTGCAAGAGGCGTGGAGAGGAGGAGGAGGAGGAGGAGGAGGAGGAGGTGAGTGAACATTTCAGTTCACTTGATCCCAGGGGAATTCCATCCCCCAGACACAGAACACAAGGCGTGCCCGGTGTGTTCAGCCAGGGCAGGTGCTGAAGGTGCGGAGCAGCGATGAGCTCTGCCGGCAGCAGAGCACCTGCACCAGCCACCCAGCTGCTACCAGGTCATCTCCACCCTATGTTTCCTCCAAAGGCAAGACTGGACCAGTTCGGTTGGCCTCACGGGCACGGGAACCCACCGTGCGCTCCACAGCGCAACATGTAAGCGTAACCCAGGAGCTCGTGGCTTTGGAGGAGCCGCCTTCAGTCAGGATTAAACATGACTAGAGACGGTGCCTTGAAGCAAGGTTGAAAAGCTGTCCCTCATCCCCGGGAAAAGAACTGGGATTTCTGCTTGGTGCGTGGGATGGATGAGCATGGGATGGATTAGCATGGGCACCCTGCTTCCAAGCCATGTGGGCTCCAGCACGATCTCCAGACCAGCCCCCTCTCTCATCCCCCCAGCTCTGCTTCTCTGTAGGCATTGGCTTGGCCTGTTGCATTGGATTTCGGTTTAGCAGAGTGATAACAGCCACGCACCGCAACGGCAGGGCAAACACAGTACCGCGATTCCAATACACGGTGGGATCGCAGCAGCAAAGTGATGACCATCACCAGTCTCTGGATGCTCCACTGTCACCGTGCTGGGCAAGCACGTGGCCTGGAGCCAGCTCAAGGCTGTTGCTCTCTTCTTGCTGTTTAGTGCTTGTGCTGGGCTGAGCCAGGTGAACCTCCCTGTGGTGGCCAGGCTCATGCAGGAGGACACCCGGGCTCCTTCTGTGGTGGCCAGGGTGAATGGTGGCACAAGCGGCTGATCCACCCAGCTGAGAGGTGTGTTTGTACAGCAAGGGCTGCTCAGCTGTGGCCACCCGTGCCCTCTCCTCTGCGCCTTCACCTTTGCAGGCGTTTGCCAACGTGCCTTTGCACCGTGGAAGGGGAGGTGCGGGCTCGGTGTCGTCCCCACTCGTGCCCCCCCATTCCCAGAACCAAGTGATTCTGCAGCCAGGCAAATGCCTCTGGGCTAAACATATGTCCCGGCTGAGGTTTACCAAGTCTCGGCAAACGTCAGCCTTCAGCAGTAAACCGGGGTGAAGCTCAGCCACCGGACCATGACCCAGCCTCCCCACCAGCCATCCCCGCTGTGTCTGCCCTGGGAGCAGCTGCCCTGATGGCATAGCATCGGTCTCACCGACCCAGCCACCTCTCCGTGTCCAGCAGAGCGAAGGTCTGAGCACCAGAGACAGCCCACTCCTCCCCACCAGCCAGCTGCCTCCTTTTTTATAGCCACTGAAGATGCCAGATGGGATCTTCAGCTGGTACAGACCATGGTGCCTACCTGCTGTGGCTCTGCCTGGCCATGCCACACGCCCAGGGAGGAAAGACCCTTCCTCCTATGGTCTGAAGGCCCCCACCACACTTGAGGTCTTGCTGAGAGCTGCTTTGCTCATGCCTGTAGAAATCACCCTGAAAAAGAGAGACACAAAGCCTCAGCTGCTTGACTGATGCAAAACCAGCACTGAAATGCTGGTGCAAGGGGAGGGGGCTGCACAGGCAGGAGGGGAAGCGTCTCCTTCCCAGCTCAGGAGCTTGCTGGTGATGCTCCCAGCAGCAATGCTGACAGCCCCTCTCCACTGAGCTCCAGGAGCCAGGAGGAAGAGCCTCGTGGTTCCCCACACAGGGAGGCTGCCGCCCGGCCAGACCTCTGCTGGCAGGTGCCCAGTGCCCAGCACAGCTTCCCCGCAGCCATCCCAGCCAGCCAGCCCAGTCTGCACTGTGCTTTCCAGCTCTCAGCCCATATAAAAGCTGAGCAGGGTGCTGCGGAATAGTCCAAAATACTTCTGAGGGGTTGAGAGGGGAGGGCAGCAGCTGGCAGTGTCCTAAGCCTGGTGCAGGGAGGGAGCTGAAACACACAGAGAAAAGCCTGTGCTTGGGAATTAAAGTTCATCTGCTCCTCTTTCTGTCCCATGGCAAGTGTTCTTGCTAAATTCCCAGCTTGATTTCCTCTTGATTACTACGATAGGAATGGTAGCTATTGAAATATGTTCATTAATTAGTTGCCGGTGCTGGCTAGTTAAAGGAAGACTTTTGCTTCATGCCTCAGAGAGTCTCTGACATGTTCATCAACGTGTTTTGATTACAAGCCTTGCTGATCACTGTATGCCCACACATCAGAAACAGAAAGTGTCTGGGAAGTTTTTAATGAGAACTCTGCTGACCAAGGAAAGGCTTGTGGCCGTGGTGGTAGGGAGGAATGACTGGGCTCCCAAGCATCTCAACTGGCTGGAAATTTTCCAATTGATGTAACAGAAATCAGAAGGATTTACTTCGATGTGAAAGTCTTGGCTGTATTACCTGGGCGCAAGCCCGTCAGGTGAGTTTGTTGGTCTGTATGCTTTTTCAGTTTTGATACTAAAGATTCTGGTATTAGCGAAGTTACTGTAACGCTGAAGGATATTGACTAAATATTCAGCAGGTTATCGTGACCCCTAACAATGTGAGAAATAGTTAAGCGCAAATGAAACGGTATCTGAGCACTTGTATTAGATCCCCCGATTACGTTAAGAAATAAGATACAAGATTGTAACTAAGGCTGCCAGAATGACTGGAGCACATCTCAGGTGTCACATCTTAAAAGAGTACCTTCTGCAGCTGTCTATCATTTTGCCAGGCACAGAAATTAGATATTAGGATATCAGGAAGAAATTCTTCCCTGTGAGGGTGGTAAGACCCTGGCCCAGGCTGCCCGGAGCAGCTGTGGGTGCCCCATCCCTGGGGGGGCTCAAGGCCAGGCTGGACGGGGCTGGGAGCAGCCTGGGCTGGGGGGCGGTGTCCGTGCCCACAGCAGGGGGTTGGAATTAAGACAGCCTTTGAAGTCCCTTCAAGTCCAAGGTGTTCTGTGATTCTACGAGAAATCATCGATAAGCCCTTTCTGAAAAGATTTTGTTTTCTAGAAATACTTAAAACCCTGTAGGTAATAAAATGTTAACCTTATCACTCTGCTCCTGCTTAAAGGAACCTGTAGTTTTTTAGGCAAGTCCGAGTGTGGCTGGTCAGAGCTGAATGTACTGACAGCAAAGTATGAGTAAGTCTTGTCTGTCCAAGAGGAAACACCTCTTGACAAGATTTCTTGCTCAGTAAGTTCTGGAAATACTCCATACCAGCAGTCACTAGTCAAAACTTTGGGCCACCAGCAGCTAAATAGCTAGCCAGTGTGGCGAGCTGCAGCAGCTCCCAGGGCAGAGCAGCATCAACATCTTCCCACAAGGAATTCAGAGAGCAACAATGACAACAGATTATGGATTTTACAGATGCTGCGTAGATACTAATGCTATTTCAGCTTTTACAAAAAGCATATTCTACTAGGGCAAAATTCTTACTGAGTGATGTACAGGCTTTTACAACTAGCTTTTGCTAGAACAAGTATTTCTTTACAGGTTGACATGAAGAGTAATTATCATTTTGACCGTGCCTTTCAAGCAGCCTGTTCTGGTGGTTATTTGGCTGATGGTGCTGATGAGATTCACGCTCACCCTGCCATGGGGGAAGGAGCTTTTCACACCAGCAGGGCAGCCGCTGCTTTCACCACACGCTCACAGCAGAAGGAAGAGCCTAGGGAAGAGGCGCAGGAACGCAGTCCCTCTGGACAGGTGGCCGGTGGTCATGCTTGCTCTTTTGAGCTGCTGGCAAGGGTCAGCCCCCAGCATGTAACCCAGAAGCAGTAAAAGGTGGTAAAACTGCCACAGAAGCAAGAGGATTTGCTGCAGCAGTTCGGCACTTGAAGTACATAATGATGTTTTGAACAACCATTGCCAGGGGACTTCCTGAACAGAAATATTCTTGCTGGGGTTTGGTAGCATTTTACAAGGCTGAATTATGAGCAAAGGGATGCTTGTGGACCGACCTAGTGAGATTGCAGCGTCCTGGTGGAAGTCGCCGACGCGAGTGAACAGCGCTGGCTGCCCGCAGACGCAGCTGGCAGAGGCCAGAGCAAACAACCTAGCCTCTGTGGAAGTTTTCCAACAGGAAATTTTGCCACAGTCTTCCCAAGACTTATTTTCTCTGGCAGGAACAGCAAACCTTCAAAAGTGGTTCCACAGCGCAAGCAAACACAAGGCTTCAGCTAAGCGTGCGCTCCTACAGTTACACAGATGCGATGTTGATGTGTGGCTTCTACCGACTGACGTCTTCCATTAGTTCGATCATTCCTTTTCATAGGAAGCTCCAGGCTGAGTATTTTCACGTAATATTAAGAAAAAATTAAGGGAGTGCAGTATAGCATTTAAATTGCAGACTGCTACTTTTATGCCTTTTCAAAATCTGTTTAACTGCCCTGAATGACGTGAATGATGCCATCATGTCATGCAATTTGGTCCCGGCGGCACTAGTACATTGTGTTAAGCAAGTCACCAAACCAGCCTTTGTTAGTTGCCTTATGCGGCAGATCTGGAAGGTCACCAATGAGAATTTAGATGTTGTCACCAAAAAATAATCGCCCCATTACCTAGCCCCTTAGCCTTGCTACCTTGCCAGCACGAGCACCTGCACAGTCACAAAATGACCTTATCAGGGAACTGATACTGCTAGGAAAATAATGTCTGTAATTTCCATGCACAAGTGGGGGTGCTCCCAGGATCCCAAGGCTATCCAGCCTTCATCTGATGAGGGAGAGGCAGGCAACGTGCCCCTTCCCATCAAGGCTGCGGCAGGAGCAAGAATCCCTTCAGGGAGGTCAGCCAGCCATTGGACGTCTCAAATGGTGCACATGAAACATTTTTAATGCCGCCTTCAGAGCAGAGAACTAGCCAGAAGACAGCCCACCGCACCGGGGCGGTGGTTCCATGAGACACGAAACCAAAGCCACCACGGTGAAGTCCAGCCACACTCTCCTGGTTTGGACTAGCTCACAAAGCATCGATGGGCCAACACGGTCCTTCAAGACTTCATACTGGCTCAAATGTGGACCCACTTCACGTTGATTAGCTATGACATCATGATGTCCTTCTATGAGACGATGACCTGCCTAGTGGATGATGGAAAGGCAGTGAGTGGTGCCTACCTGGACCTTAGTACAGCCTTGGACACAGTCTCCTACAGCACTCTCCTGGGGAAACTGCCTGCTCATGGCTGGGACGGGTGTGCTCTGCGCTGGGTTAAAAGCTGCCTGGATGGCTTGAGGAGCGGTGGTGAACGGAGCTACATCCTGTGGTGGCCACTCACACGTGGTGTCCTCTGGGCTCTCCGTGCTGGGGCCAGCCCTGGGTAACGTTATCAACGATCTGGACAAGGAGATAAGAGTGCGCCCTCAGTTTGCAGATGACACCAAGCTGGGGGTGAGGGAAGACTGTTGACGTGCTACAGGGCAGGAGGCTCTGCCGAGGGAACGGGGCAGGCTGGGCTGATGGGCCAAGGCCGATTGTACACGGTTGAACAAGGCTCACTGCCTGGTCCTGCACGTGGGTCACACCAGCCCCTCAGGGCTGGGCCCCCCGCTGCAGGAGGGTGGATACTAGGATTTTTTTTTTTTTTTTCCTTCATTTCTTCACGGAAAGGGTGGTCAAGCATTGCCACAGGCTGCCCAGGGAGGTGGTGGAGTCACCATCCCTGGGGGAGTTTAAAAAAACCACGCAGATGCGGCGCCTGGGGACATGGTTTGGTGTGGGCTTGGTAGTCCTGGGCTAACGGTCAGATCTTTTGATCTTAAAGGTCTTTTGCAACCTCAGTGATTCTGTGATTCGACGTGTCCTCTCAGAACTGGCACAGCCACAGCACAAAGCAGGCGGGCAGCCGTGGGCAGCAGCGTGTGCTTGGCCTCGTCGGACAAAAATGCCTACGTGCGTGCCTAGATACCAACAGAGGATCATTTTGCACTGCCAAGTGATCTAGTAAGATCTCACCAAGAGCCAAATCAGCTAACACACAAGCATTACTTGTTTATAGTCAATCCATTGTACGGTTTTGGCAAACACACCAGGATAACATAAACAAGTAAATCAAGTCAGACACAGCAGCACAAAAACGTAGGGTTTATTTTCACGTTTCGTAATACTAACATAACTGACTGCTTCACATGAGCTCTCACTGTAGCATTTGGAAAGTTAAATTCTGAACAAAACTCAAGAGCGATAAGCTCTTTGACAGCGTTACCAGGCTTTGAGATGAGATACTCTCAGTTTACAACAGGGGATAGCTAAGTGGAGATGCCACTCTGAGATATTGCTTCATATTGGAAGACCAGGAAAGCGACAAGCCAGCCACAGGCTCCTAGGTTTGTAGTGTGCTCCTCCAGCTGCACTAGATGGCAATGAATAATGGAATTGAAAGTTGCTACTTCCAAAAATGCTCCCAGTTGATTTTTTTTTCTTAAAGACATGAGTCCTCCTGCACAAGGTCTGATTATTTCCTAATAACATTACAATTTTAATTTCATTCAAAAGGTACAGTTAAATATGTTCATCTGCTCGTATTCGTTCTCAGTTACTCTAATCTCCTCATTTGCATAGATGTTTTATCCCTATGTGTTGTAAGAATTCAAAGAATTCAGATGTGCTATAGGAAACAGAAAATGTAAAAAAACACCCTATTTTTAAAACTACATGCTAGAAATGCAAGGAAGATGAAACCATCAGAATGTCACTAATAAGGCAACACAAGAAAATATTAAAGTACAAAATACTGCATTTTATTGACATTTCAGTGAGATTGTTTAGTATAGCTCAATGCTGTTAGTCCCCTGATATCAAAATCATTATAAAACAAATTGTGGCATATCCTAATGCTTTAAAAAAATGCAGCACATTTCCTTAATGCCTATAAAATCAAGAGCTAGAAATATGACCATTAAATAAATCCTGTAACAAAATCTTAACATTTTAAAGGAATTAATCCATTCACTATGTTTCCATGTTCCTGTTTACTTTGTACGCTCGAGGCGCAAGTAACACATTGACAGACATTTGGCTTTTTTTTTTTTTTTTCATGTGAAGCACTGTAATTAGAGATGAAGACACATTTCTTCATTAGTGGATTACTGTTTCACATAAAGCCAAGTACAGAAAAATTTCCGTATTTCCTTTGGTCTGACAATGACTGTTTGGTTTCTATGCTTCCACAGTTTTG
The DNA here is from genome assembly GCF_023634155.1 of Falco peregrinus. Lineage (NCBI taxonomy): Eukaryota > Metazoa > Chordata > Aves > Falconiformes > Falconidae > Falco > Falco peregrinus. The sequence goes on along the minus strand of NC_073739.1, from coordinate 589,411 downwards.
ATAGTTCATCCCGCTAAATGACCTACAGAACTATGGATAAGGATTTTATTTTCAGTTTATCCAAATATAAATCCAAGACGTTTAAGAAGGCAAACTATTAGGTAGCACAAACTCCATAAAACTGCTGAATGTCATCACACAAAATGCATTTGCTATACAGAATAAAATAAAAGAGGGGAAGGTTTGCAATTTTTTTTTTTTTTTTGTATTAACGGAAAGCTGTTGTTCTGTGACTTAAGATACCAGGAAATGCAAATCCTCTGTCTCTCCTAAGCAGCAGACATGCTGCAGCCTTGACCCAACTCCTATATGGTACAGCAACATTTATCAGCACAAGTGCTCCAAAATTTTATTCAGAAACCCAACATGCTGAACACCAGTAGTTAATTCATTTGCATCTTAAAAAAAGACTGCAGACAGTACTAGTTACAATGGTATCAAAGAAGAGGAAATTAAAATAAGGTTTACACAATTCACTTCAAGAATAACAATCACTGATTTTTTGCCATACAAAGTGCTATTTTTTAAAATTAAATTTATGCGCTTTTTTTTTTAATTTATGTGAAAAAGTACATTTGTGACACTAAGTGGAAAGAGTGTGTTTAACAACTACATTTTATAGCGGCATAAATAAATATGGCAAATGAGGATCATTCCTGACTGGTTTGATACGAGGAACAATCTATAGTTGTGAAGGAAATTAAGTAAGTGTACAGAGGAGGAAATTAAAGCCAGAAGGTAAGCGTGTCCGAAAAGGACAATATACTTATGCAATATCGGGGATCAGATTGACTATCAGCATCTGGAAACAGCAAGAGACTATCTTACACAGTAAAAAAAGCCATCACAAATTCTCTCTCTCCTTCAAAATAACAAAGCAGACAAAGACAAGCTCTTTTTCAGACTTCTGTGGATAGATAATTTTAACATAGGAGATACAAATCGGTTAAAATACTGCTAAGAATAGCACAAACAAGAAACAGTACTTCACTTACCACTTAATACAAGTTTCTACAGAAAAAAAAAAAAAAAAAATCAAACATCCAGATCTTGCTGTATTCGAAGTATCTATATACATTTGGCAGTCCAAAAGTTACTTGTCTGGGATTTAATTTAAGCACCTTCCTTACACAGTGTCCTTTACTACAAAACAGCCTAACATACATTCATAACCCTAGAACTATTTTTATAATTAGCATATTTTAAAGCATTATGTCAAGACGGGTGCATCCAAAGTTGTTCTTCTCTTTTAAAGATATGCACTCTGCGTTAGTTCCAGTTAACAGCTCTGCCACTACTGTCCGTACATAATGCAGCAACTTGTTTTACAGGTCATTTTTTAAAATGCTTTCACTTTTACAAAATACTTTAGGGGGGGGGGGGAGAAAAAAAAAAAAAAGAGGAAATTTGCACTTCAGTTTCTCGTTGTTGAAAACGTGCTACTTCATGAGATAACTACTACGTTCTCACCCCTCTGCCCTGCAAAGGAACTGCTTAGCTTTAGGGATTGTATCCCTGGCAGCCCAAGGCCTGAACGTACGTTGTAGCCAACACTTCACCCACCTACAGTGCGACTTCTGAAGATCTCCAGGTTCTTTGCTTACAGCTGCTTAAGCCTCACAACACCCCTGTGAGGTAGGTAAAGTAATATCCCCAACTGACAGACCCAAGACTTCTGTGTGTGTGGCACAATCACACGGGAAGCGTTCACCGACCGACAAGAGCAGCCTCCGAGCCTGCAGCCTCGAAGAAAATAGTGTTCACACTCCTGTGGTGCTTCAGGGAGCTAGACTGGCATTTTCCTTTGGGCCTGCGGTGGAGAAGATTAAAGCAAAGTGCTAGGCAGGTTGCTGCTCTGCCACCTCAGGCAGGTTGTCTTGGAGTGTTTGTAGAGGTGGCTGGACTGGCTGAACCGCTTGCCACACTTCAGGCAGGCGTAAGGCTTCTCTCCCGTGTGCACACGGATGTGTTTCTTGCAGTCCGTCAAGGTCAAAAACGTCTTGCAGCAGATCTTGCACGCATACTTGCGTGCACCTTCTACAACCAAGACATTATGCTCAGATAAGGCCTTCTTGCATTTTGAAAGGACATCTGCGGACGCCCTTGTCAGCTGTGGCGGACCAGGTTGTGATGGATGCCCGTTTTCAAAAGAAGTGGTCCCATTCATAATCAGCTGGGAACTGGATGAGTTATCTTGCAGCTGGGAGCTCCTGACTGAAGTGACCACAGGCATTTTGGGGGCTATGCGGCGGTACCCAGGAAAGCTGCTAGCTCCACCTCTGACTGAGCCCATCATTGCCCTTGACAAGGAGTGCAAGCCCAAGCCTGACCGCGGAAAATCCATGCCGAACTGTTCTGCTGCTCGGTACCCAGATGTTTGTACACAGGGGAGCCCCATCACATCCTGCATTGGTCTAACAAAATGAGAGTCTGCAGGTTCACTAAATGGGTTCTCAACATGGGAGACCGTGGCAGATGAATGGCCGCCAGCGGGCCCCGACTCTGGACTCATCAGATAAGAGGCATCACTGTCCATTCTGCAGTCACTGGTGGTATTTGGAATGTTATCATCACTGTTTTGACTAGCGCTGAAGCCACCACCTCTGCTTTTATTTAGAAAATTAGAGATACTGAAAGTAGACTTGTGTTCCAGGTTATTTGACACCTCCATAATATGGATGTCTCCCACCCTATCAGTACTGGATTGCGGGTCAGAAAAGCTACGATCACTGCTCTCGGGACTCAGTTCTATCTTCTCTGCACTCACTACTCCTCCCTCCACTTCAACAGACTCGCTGCCCTCTGCTTGGGAAGTGACATCGCTCACCTCGTCTTGAGGCTCTGGGGAACTCAAAGGTTCAGACTTCACCACCACCCTCATGTGCTCTTTTTCATTCAGACTGACCTCTGGGTTCTCACATGGGAAGTTGTTCTTCTCAGAAGCAGCCTCCTGGTCAAAGCTGGTTTCTACCTGTGTTGCCTGGGATGCCATGGACATCTGTGCAATGTTGCCTCCGCTGTTGTCAGACTGGCTGGGCACTTGAGCATCTTCCTGAGCACTGAAAGACTGATCAAACATAATAGTATTATCCTCCTGGTTATCAGCAACAGCATCGGCCTTAGAGTTGTCCACAATCTTCAGTGAATCTGGTGAGAAGAAATCTTCCCGTGAATGAACTACTGACTGCCCACTCTCTGCAGTCACGTCAGAAACAGACTCGTCCATGGCAGGCCTGATGCGCTGTCTGGCCCGATCTTCAGAAGACTGTTTACGTTTGTGGAGACGACGGATAGGAAAAGTAGTGCGCTGCTCAATGTTACTTCTCATCGAGGAGCTCATAGTATTTGGCTGCTCCTCTGCACTCTGAGTGGAATTTAAAGCAGAGCTCACAATGCTCAGTCCAAGCTGCTGGAGCATGAAAGACCTCTGCATGCGTGCATTTTGCTCTTGAACTCGATCACTCGGTGGAGACATTGGCAGCGTCCTGGTAGTAAGGTAGTGTTTGCATGCTTTCACAACAGAGTTCAAATGTAAGTGAGAAGCAGCCAGCAAGACGTCCATAACGTTGCTCTCCCCAAGCATTAGTGTGGAAGTATACATCATGTCTATCAGAGCAGCAAAAGCTTCTGCTGTCACCACTTCGCTGTCCAGCTGAATCATGTTCATAGTCTGATCTCCCTCTGCTACAGTAAACAGAGCTCGGAAATGCGTGCTACATGCTGCCAAAACAGAGCGATGGGCTTTGAAATGCCTGTTGCCCACCACAATGACACAGTCGCAAAGCTGGCCATGAAGCCTCTGGTAGTTGAGCTGCTGAAAGATTTGCTCAAAATGTCCTGGAAAATCCATGATCCTATAAAACAAAAGAGAAGAAACTATAATACTAAAAACAGCTGAAGCACCATTCAGACCACAAGAAAACCAGGTTTAAAAATGAAAGATGACAGCTGAAAGACAGATAAAACAATAACTGATCTTAATTTACTGCTGCCACATTGGTACTGTATCAAAGCTGACAATCTTGTGGAGGAGGACAAGGAAGAAAATACAGGTTCTGCCATGGAGCTGACCTAGTGCAACAGTCACATCAGCATCAGATGTGTCACAGGGAGCTCTGCTGTAAACTGAATAACGCAGGTCATTTCACCTGTCCAAACTAAACCACACTCTTTAGTAAAACATTTAATCCTGTGGGTGGTTTTTTTTTTAAAAAAATTGTGAATAATTTACTGCAACCTTTGATAAATGGCTCACGTTATTAGATAACCCCCCCACTGAAAAGTCTGAACTTTGATTCTCATCTCACGTAATCCAATTTCACCTTCTGCAAATGACTTTCTGCACACTTTCTCAGCTACTGTGCAGAACTGTCATTCAAGTACCTGCTTTCAACACAGACACCCAGAAAAGAAGAGTTAATGGAAAAGAAGGGAGACACTTCTGCACTGGAACGAACGGTCAGCTCTTAACGCAAACTGCCACTAGCTATCAAAAGTGCAATACAATTTTCTTATTGACTGTGGTTTATCAGCTAGGATACACTAAAAGTCCTCAGGTTTTCCCACAAAATAAACCCCATTTCTTATTTTATTTTGTAGTGAGACAGAAAAGTCTGTCAACGTTAAAAGCCGTCTCCATACCTTTATTTTGAAGAAGTTTCTTACAAACCTTCTTGGTCTGTGCAAAGTCACAAGCTATGTGAATAATCTGCATACAAGGTTTCCCATAGTCATGCTGGACCAGGAAAGAATGGTTCGCTCAGAAATAACATTTTCTTTCAAACTCTTCCCAGGTGTTTCGCTTTACACACCAGCTTTGCTCAGAAGGTATGCTCAGGCCAGAGACAGTGGCTGCCAAGTACGCACATTCATTCAGAGGAAAGCAGGTACAGCTGTTGATGTAGATTGTTCATTACTCTGGAATTTTGTTCACCTGGAGGGCTGTCTATTAACTATTTACTTGGAAGGATCAGCAGAAAAAGCAAAACCTCAGCTATCGAGATGGCAGGGATGGAGGAGCAGCAGCAGCAGCACGTTGCCACTAAGGCTCCCTCAGCCTGCAGGAACTCAAGGCTCTGTACTCTGCTGCGCTGCAAGGCAAAAAAAGGCAGGGAGGGAGGCAAGGCAGGCCGGACACGTGCTGGTAAGGGCCAAAAAGCCAAGCAATACACAAAGATCACAACGGATTTACACATTTCTGCATATGCAAGCTGGCAGCTGCAGAATTAGAGAGATCCCTTGGCTTCTGGCAGCAACTCCGCTCAAAGGAGGGAAGTAACTCTGCAATCTTCCCCCGCCTCGCATTATCACCACTAGCACGTCAAGTGCTAGGAAAGCAGGACAGTTCTTGATCCTCTGTTACGAAGAAGACACTTCTTTGGAACTCGTTCAGGAGTTATTCTGCAAGCAGCACGAGGTTAGGTTTTTGCATTTGGACATGAAGTAAACCCATGCGGCGTGTGCCCTCACTACCTGCGTGTCCTGGTTTCAGCTGGGATGGAGTTAATTTTCTTCTTAGTACAGTGCTGTGTTTTGGCTCTGATGTGGGAACAGCGTTGACAGGACAGTGACGGTTTTAGTTGTTGCTGGGTGATGTTTATACTAAACCAAGGGCTTTTCAGTTCCTTGGGCCCTGCCAGCCAGAGGGCTGGGGGGGCACGGGACATGGGGAGGGGACACAGCCAGGACAGGTGACCCAAGCCAGCCAGAGAGGGATTCCATACCGTGGGACGTCATGCTGAGTATATAAACTGGGGGAAGGAGGAGGAAGGGGGGACATTTGGCATTATGGCGTTTGTCTTCCCGAGTACCCGTTACGTGATGGAGCCCGGCTGCCCTGGGATGGCTGAGCCTGCCTGCCCGTGGGGAGTGGGGAAGGAATTCCCTGCTTGCTTGCTTTTGCTTTACCTATTAAATTGTTCTTATCTCAACCCTTGAGTTTTACATTCCTTTCCCATTCTCTTCCCCATCCCTCTGGGTGAGGGGGAGAGAGAGCAAGTGGCTGCGTGGCTGCTGGCTGGGGTTAAACCACGACACTGCACGCCAACCCCACTTGCTCCCTCTCCACGGCCTGTCAGACCGAATCCCCCCCAGACCCCAGAAGAAGCTCAGGCTGGGCCTGGGGTGGAGTGACGTTTCCCAGTCACACCATCCACTGGCAGAGAGTGGGACAAGCACGAGCTGAACACATGCTGGGTAACTATCAGAGCAGCAAAAAGCAAAAAAAAAGTAACAGTAAGGTTACAAAGCCAGGCTCCCCCCTTTTCTAGCAGGCCCACAGGTATAACCAGTGCTGGACTTAAAATACTTAACCTCCTCACTCAAAACTTACCAGTGCCTCCAATAGCTATGGAAGGGGTGGCCAGAGCAACACTTCTTGTCATCAACACGTACTTTGCAGCTCTTTGCCAGAAAAAGATTTAACCACCTAGTCCACTGCACAAAGACCCCTGCCCCCTCTCCAAAGGATACAGGCTCGTGAAGAACCAGAGTTTTACCTAAACGCTGAAAAGGCAAAAAATTCTGCTGGCAAAAATCTGTAATTAGTGCCTGTGTATTTTAAAAAGATGAAATAAATAAATAAATTACAGTTTATGCCTTCCAGCAATGGTGAGGGTTCCGGCTTACCAGCAGCATCAAAAATCCTGTAATTTGGCAGCACTAAGGCTATGATGCCTGAAATAAGCACCATAAATAGATTAAATACATCTTCCTTATCTCTATATAGTTATGTCATAAAACAGAAGAATTTGAGCTTGCCACTTTTTTTTAAAAGAAGAAATAGCAATACAGGTAACAGGTGATTTTATTTATCTTTCAATACCAATGTGTATTTGACATGAAAAATAAGATGACATTTTCAAACAAAAGTATGTTAAGCGAGACAAAACCTTGGAACTGCGGAGTTATTATTTCTGCGCATTTTCTCCAAGAGAAACGCAACAAGAGGGAAAGTGAGGAAATGCTTCTTGGTGTCGTAGGAGAAGGGAGGCGCAAACTGAAACTCTGTGACCTCAGGCAGGCAGGCAGACAAAAGGAAGACGGGGAACCTGTGACAACAGCCACAAGTCCCGGCAGGAAGCATCTGGAATGTGGCAGAGGCCAGGGCTGTTTTGTGAACAGTGCTGCCACATCGCTGTCTGACTTCTGAGCTCCGGCACACCTGGTTAAAAATACTCCTGGCCTCCTTCGTTCCAGCAAGCACCGTGCAGGCATGACCTCCTCTGTGAGGAAAGCTTCCCCTCAGCCGACCGTTTCTGGAAAGTTGAGAGGAGACTGCCGAACAATTCTTTCGCTCACCTCTGAGATGGGCCAGGTGTTATGTGAGTGATAACACTTTGTCCTTGGCTTCACAGGAAAGGGACTAAACCGCAGCACCTAGGGGGAATGTGGAGACAGGAGGAGGAGGAGATGGGGGGTAGGGGCAACAGTTGCCAGAGCAACAAGAAACTCTTGCTCCATTCACAGTACCATCACTATAGCATCAGTGCGCTCTTGTGGGGCCTGGATGCTGGTCAACTTTCTTTTCACTTCATTCTCAAGTCAATATCAACAGCTCCAAAGAACCTTTTCACACTTGCACGACTACGCGTAGAGCAGATCTGCACAGCATACAATGCTACAGCCCGCTGGCAGACTCGCCAGAAAATGCCAGGCACCCACCACACCAGGAGAGGCAAGGGATCTCCTTTCCCTAAGGAGCACAACTGGCAGACGCCGTGGTACTACTTTCCAAAACGTGTCAGTGATGAACCATTAGCACCACCAGCTAAAAGGCAGGTCAGTAAATCTCCATCCTGCGGAAAAAAGCACAGGGCCCAGCAGAGACCACTCCAGCTTCAAGGGTTGTCAAGAAGCAAGCTGTTCACGAGCACCCCAGCAGTTCCCAGTCTGTGCACTGCTTTAGGTCATTCTAGGAAATGCACCGTAAAGGATTAGCAAATACTCGAGAGTTCGCTCATGCCTTGCCCCTATCGAGCCAATCCCAGGAGGTGGTAATACAAAGGTATTACAAAATGCTTTGTAATAAAGCCTTTGAACCAATGCCCAGAGAAGACTGGAGGTGGAAAATGCTGAACATGAGGACAGGATCTCACATCAGCAAGAAGATTGAGCCAGACTCCAGAAAGGAAGCTAGGTTACAGGGATGGTCCGATGTCTTCTTGCCCAGGCAGCAACGTGTACCCGAACCCGAGAAAACAGCCAAAACTCATTCTTTTGAGCAATGAATAGGGACTTTAGAACTCAAAGAGTACTGGCTTACAGTCACCAAAAGCGAGTGCATCCTTCATGCACCTGAAACAAGACAAACCCCACTTTTGCTTCAAATAACATTAATTTGGCTTGGTATTTAACTTTTACTACACTATAAAGGCTGAAGTCCTTGAACCAGAATCAACAAACGGACCGCAGAGTGGAGCTGAGATCTTGCACAAGATCAATTAAAAGTTATAAAACTAGGCTGAGCGGTATATACTACATTATATCCACAGACCACATTCGGTGAGATATCAGCTGCTTCAGGTTACTAAATACACGCAACGCACCTAAGTCAGTATCAAAATAAAGGGGTGGCGTATTTCTGGAGATGCAGATTCAGTCTGTCTTTCCCTCCTGCTTCAGTGATAGCCCGTCTTTCAGCAAGAGCTGGCCATAAAGACTCCGCTGAACCACCTGTGGGCTGCACATCCCCATCAGTCCCCTTTCAAACAACCCAACACCTCCAGCACACGATGGGTGACATCCCATCTCACGGCTGTGTGAAAGCCCATTCAGATGAAAGACAAGAGATGCTCCCAGCTGAGCAGTGAGTGGTTTCAGCGGCCAGCGTGCAGCTTTCGTGAGGCTCACAACCAGCTCCAGTTCACATCCTGGGGACCCAGGGAATGTTAGATGAAACCTTCTGCTGAATCAGACCCAGTCAGTGCGACTCAGGGGAGGCATCAGTGGTACAAACGGCAGACACCGAGTCCCAGCAGCCTTTTGGAGAGCAGCGGGAGAGGGAACAGCTTAGTTTTATAATCAAATTACCACAAACGAAAAGAAACTATACCAAATTGTTTAGTGGCAAGTAGTTTTCCTACAAATACAACTAGTCATGAGCCAGGAAAATTTTAAGGGCAAGCAATGAAAAACCATCTACGAAATACTGACTGGAAAACAACTGTTCTGCCTCTTCTTGGACTAAGGCTTAAGAAATGAAACCAGCAAGGTCAGAACCAAAGAAACACTCCTCCACGTAACACAGTAAAGCGACAAAACTCTTCGCCATGGGCAAGTACACGTGAATACATAAGAGTCACTGAAGAAAAATTAATTGAGAGCTATTAAATATTCAGACACCACCTCTACCTGGGAAGGCACTAAACCACAAGTCACCGGAGGCATGGTTTTACATACACGAGGTTTACCTCTCTGGCTTTCTATTTGACAGTTTGCTTTGGTAATTTCAGTAGAGTTTGACAAAGGAACGACAGATTTTTTTTAATGTAACATTAATTGGCTAGAAAACAAGTAAAGCAGCGTTTTCTCCCTAGCATTTGGATTACATCCTTAAAAAGGTAATTAAACTTTGATAAAAAGCATGCTCAATAGATACTGAAACCGCTAGTGGAAATCATATCACAGCAAATCAAACAGCCCATGAGAGGCGAGGCTGCTGCTGCTGCTAAATATCCCCAGGTCCCAGCAGGAGAAGACAGCAGGAGAGCAGGAGAAGACACATCCCCAGCAGGCACAAATGCACAGAGCACATGTACACACTACAAGAGACACTCAGCACTCACACATGGGCAGAACCAGAGGCCTCGTTCAGCTTCCCTCTCTGCCTGGGCAGGGTGGAAGTCCACCAGTGCGAACATCCATACAGGCATACGAGGTAGACCCCCTCCGGCAGTTGGCCCTCCCAGTAGCTGCCTGCTGGTCCCCAGTCTCCCCACCCCTAGCCTGCAGGCAGGCAACAACCTGGCTCCAGTTGCTGGTACGGACTGTCACAAGTCCACAGAGCCAGCCAAGACTCCTCTGGTCCCACAGCTGACCCCACCATGGTGCTGTCCCTGTAGACACAGGCACTCTCACACCCAGTGCTGCCCTTAGGGATCCATGGACACCCCCGCCTTTGCTCCCAGGCCACTTCACCGGCTCATCCAGGTTGAGCTTCACCGGCCATCAGACACCCGCACAGCTGCACTTGCTCCAGTCAATGCCCCACGGACAAAGGGACCCTCTGCCTTGTGGCTGTGCTCGTATCAGGCAGAGAGACCTCACCCAGGACACAACCAGGAAGGAATTTGATAAGGAGCAGGACAGACAGCACTGACCAGGTGCAGGACATGGCCAGGCAAGTGCACTGACGAGCCAACTGCCTACACGCAACGCGACCGGCCCTTTTTATTCCTTTACCCCTCTCTATTTCCACACCTGTTCGTCCCCAAATCCCTTAACTCCTCTTTTCCCTCACTTTTGGTTTCACCCCTAACCATCCTGCGGGATCCCAACCTGGCGTTCCCTGCAGCCCATCTGTCCCGACAGCAGGCAGCATCTCCCTTAGCACAACAGGACACTGGGCAGAGGCTGGGCTGGGACTGCCCTGGCAGGGGCTTGAACAACGTGCTCCTTTTCTCCCTTTCTCAGGGGGGTTCCCACCTGTGCCTGTGCTCCTCTGGGCTAGCAGAGATGGGCCTGTGACGGGCTAGCTCCAGGAATGGGCTTACAAGCAGCCCCACGGGGCTCCCACTCCTGTCCTTGTGTTTTCAAGCTCCTTTGGGGCTGTGCAGAGGAGCTAGAGCCCCGTAACCAAACATTCCCGGTGGCACATTCCTCATGTATACAGATGGAGATAGGGCTTAGATTTCTTAAACTAAGCTTTCCATGTTAAGAAAGCATCAGGATTAAAAATACCTAATGGGGAAGATGATGTGCAAGCGTTCTCAAATTCTAGGAAAAAAAAAAGACCTACGCTTTACAATCACACAGCCGGTTCATTAATTTTCCATTAGATATTAACCTCTGGGTCTGTCTGTCAACTCCAACCAATTTTACAAAGTGGAGACTAGGTGCTGAATCCCCTTCTTTTTTTTGCGGAAGTTGGTGTCTGGTTACAGAAGCAGCCAAATTATAAGGACCGCTTTTCACCAAGTCATGCTTAATTCCCTTATTCTCTTAAACAACACAAAACACCCAAAACCAAATTCAGCCAGCTGGCCAGTTTGCACACACAGCCCAGGCAGGCAGGTAGGAGACACAAGGGACAGCTGGTAACAAAACCATGTGGCAGGAGAGAAGGGACACTATCGATTTCTCCAGCAGAATTCCAGGTTTTATTAGCACATATTTCTACTACTTTTAATAGTAATTGTTTCTTCCTATGATTTCTTTTTATTTCTTGAATGATGAGCACTGACAGTACTATGCAGACTTACAGTCCCTTTTCCCAGCAAATCCCCCTGCTCTAATACTTAAGCTGCAGCAAGAGGAGACACGGCAAGTATTTAAGTACACTTGCACTGAAACTACTGCAGAATCAAAAACTTTTTCTCTCATTTCTTTAAAAAAAGTTAAACTCACTATAAAACGGTGTGAAAAACAGCAACTCTGTACAATGATCTATTTAAGTGTTTTTTACTATGTCCCATACTAAAGGGCACAGTTTAGATTACACTGCAATCCTGAGACACTGTCAAGAAGTCAAACAAACAAAATATTCAAAGAGAACCTCAAGTTGCTCCCTAAAGAAGCTTTTAAAAGTCTGTGGAGGAATTCATTTTGTGTGATTAAACCCAACAATAAAAGCTGCCTCAGATATACCATTCAGCAGAATGGCATCAGAAGAAATCTTACATTCAAACACAGTACTGCAGACTTTGGACTAGGCATTTGGGTTTTCCTTATCAGATGAATGAAGGGCAATTTATTACTTGCACCTCAAACCTCATTTCCAACAACCTGTATTTAAACGCATTCGATATTGTAGGTACTAAGCCTGCAAGAATCCTTGGCATATAGTCAAAACCTGAGAGTACGCCAATATAATATTAGTAACTGCTTGCCTCTTCGCTTAAATTACATTTTACAAAATGTTACAATATACTTGTACTGTGTTTAACCATTGTGCTTGGAATAAAAAAAATCTTAAAAAAAGCTCCGCTGAAGACTGAAATAACAAACATAAATCTAGATAGGAGTCAGCGATACAAACGTTCCTTTAGAAAACTTTCTATCGGTTCTATCCGTTTTTTTAACAAGTCAGCAGGACAGTGGGAGAGTAGAGGAAGGAAGAAATGTAAATCTTCACTTTCTTTGACACCTCCAGCAAGTTTTGTCACTTTGAAACACGCAGTGTGTGCATTCTCTGCTCTAAGAGTGTTTTCAAGCCAAACATATGGTGGAATTTTAGTTAACAGTCAAAACGATTTCTGGATTTGCCCCATACAACTGAAGTAGGCTTCAGTGTTACACTGCTTTCATGCATGTGACAATGTTGAGTGCCAGCCATGAAAGGCATTTTTTGTGTGCGTCTGACGAGACACATCTGCAACTAGTGACTTTCATGACTGACACTGAGCTTACAGTATCTCATTTTAGGCATTTCCTTAGCCAGGTTTTATATATAGTTTAACTCACACAGTTTATCTCTCTATTTATTGTCAGGGACAACGAGTTACAACTCATGTAAGAATCAGAAAGGATAAACTGCACTGCAAATGCCGCTGCAAGTTCCATCAGCCCTCCAGAGAACAGTAAGAGATTAGCACATGGCTTAGTATTTTCTCATCATCCGAATGGTACTGTAAATAGACAGTCAAACTCACGGCAACACTAACTCATTAACAAAGAGTAACAGCACAGCTTGCCAGTTGCAAAGAGCATCTTTGAAAGGAGCAACAAAAAGCTTCCTAAAAAAAAAAAGACGAGTTTTCTTGGACACCTAGTTATCTGAAGAAAGGGACACCACCTGCGACAGGGCATCCTCCTGCTTCCTGACATTTCCACTCACCTCCTCCCAGCCCTGTGACGCATCTCTGTGCATCCAGATCCCACAGCGCAGTGTGATACTTCGGAGAAGACACACAGGAGGAGAGCAAAAAACCCCACTCCTGCATTTTGATGTGCCATCTCAGCTTGTCACCAGGGGGGCTGTTTCTCTGTTGTAGTTCCACTATTTAACACACCTGTAATGCTGTATATTCAGAACAGACTGAACACTTGTTCCCTTTTAATTCCTGGCGAATTCCCTTCACCAATTGGACTTCAGGGTCAGTACCATAGCTTTCACAGGCATTGGTCTCTCTTAAAAAGGGCCGACATGCTTTTCTGGTCAACTTATAAAAAAGCACAGTGTTTTCTAGGTATCATTAAGAAACAGTTCATGGATTCTGTCCTTGATCTTAGGAAGTTAAAAACCTGCGTCTAATATGAGACAATTCCCAAGAGCAACACAGGGTTTTAGGCATTGCACACTGAAACACCTGAAGAAAGCTGTTTGGGCAATATCCCTATTTGATTTATTTACAAAGGGAAAAGCAGAGAATGCTGCTTCACAGAACTGGCAGTAAAGCCATTTAAGGGTACGGGAAGGTGAACTACCACCACCAAGGACTGATCTAAACTCACAGTTACGTTATCAGTTCAGAAAACCTCTCCTGAGGTTCATGACACCACGTCAGTCTCTGTAACTGTCATCGTCCTTTCGCAAGAATGGCCAGCACTGCAAAGGAAAGACATCTGCCAGCTTCTTCTGCCTGCCATCACCCCCCATTCAAGAATCAAACCACAAACACCACGCAGAACCAAATGTGTGCAGGCAAGGATGCCACAAGAAAGGGCAGCCACAGACAGCTCAGTGCCAGCATGCCGTCTTCTTGCTCAATACAGCGATGATTTCTAAATCTAGCTCTTCAACTTCACCATGTACCAGAGATTCAAGAATTTTAAACAACCCGATCCAGCCATGCTCCTTGGTGACTCCTTTGCCTAAGATTTTAACCCCAATGAAGCCAGGGTTAACTGCGCAATGAATAATCTATTTTTGCCAGGAAATGTTTTAGATTGAAGTAACAAATATTAGTTTGCCATGACCACAATGGATTCATTAGTATTACACATCTTCAGCCTAAGCAAATAACTCTATCCACACAACTGATTCAGTAGGTGACTACTGCATTTCAAATGAGACCTGTTGAATTATCCGCTTCTGATCTTCCCAAACTCATTTAAAAACCTCATTTTCTAACATCATCCTTTTACCCTCGGAAGGGAAAATATCTACACGGAGGCACCGCACAGTTCTGTTTTGACATTGCGGAGGGCTGATCAGACACCCACCCAGTCACTCTCTCACTCCCTTTCCCCAGCAAGACAGTGGAGAAAGTAAGATGAAAATCTTGCAGGCTGAGATAAGGACAGGGAGAGCACTCACCAATTACCATCCGAAACACTCTACTTGGGAAAGATTAATTTTATTTATTGCTGATAAATACCAGAGTAGGATAGAAAGAACAACAAAACTAAACGCACCTTCTCCCTCCACCCTTCTTTCTGAGCTCAGCTTCACTCCCAGCTCTTTTTATCTCCTCCCCCTTGAGCACCACAATGGGGATTGCGGTCAGTTTGTAACACTTGATCTCTGTCGCTCCATCCTCCTCACAGTCTTCCCCTGCTCCGGCATGGGGGCCTTCCCATGGGAAAGTGTCCTTCACAAACCTCTCCAGTGTGAGTCCTTCCCACAGGCTGCAGTTCTTCACCAACTGCTCCAGCGTGGGTCCTTTCCGTGGGGTGCAGCCCCTCAGGCACAGCCTGCTCCAGTGTGGGTCCCCACGGTTTCACAAGTCCTGCCAGCAAACCTGCTCCAGCCCGGGTTCCTCTCTCCACGGGACCACAGGTCCTGCCAGGAGCCCACTCCAGCGTGGGCTGCCCATGGGTCACAGCCTCCTTCGAGCATCCCTCTGCTCTGGTGGGGGGCCCTCTCCGGCTGCAGGTGGGGATCTGCTCCACTGTGGGCCTCCACGGCCTGAGGGTGGACAGCCTACCTCACACCGTGGGCTTCACCACAGGCTGCTGGAAAATCTCTGCTCCAGTGCCTGGAGCACCTCATGGCCCCCTGCGCAGACCTGAGTGTCTGCAGAGTTGTTCTCCTCGCATATTCTCACTCATCTCTCCGGCTGCAATTTGTTGCACAGGTTCCACCCCCCCACCCCCCTCCTTAAATACGTTATCCCAGAGGCACTACCACTGTTGCTGGTGGGCTTTGGGTTGGCCTTGGCCAGCAGTGGATCAGCCTTGGAGCCAACTGGCGCTGGCTCCATCGTAAAAGCCATGGGGAAAGCTTCTAAGTGCTTCTCACAGAAGCCATTCCTGTAGCTCCCCTGCTACCAAAACCACGCCATGCAAACCCAATACAAGCACAGACGAATGAATTTCAAAAAACATCACCTTAATCACTGCTTAAAAGTCACGCTAAAGGATAACAATTTCTGTGATTTGAACATATCACGCTAAATTAACTAAATTACTGCCGAGTAATTTTTGAAAGATGAAGGAAAAAATGAAGCTGCTTTTTGTCAAGTTCCGAGGTGGTGATTTCCTTCTCCAATTCCACACAGACGCCACTTCAGGTCTACCATTTCTTTATAACATATGGGTTTACAGCACAGTGCAACACAAGCTCCAGTCTGACCACTGACCCCCGCGGAGTTTGCCTTCACTAGCACAACCATGAGAAAAACTGGAAGCTAGTGAAGTCAACACCACAGAGATAAGACATCCACTCCAGGGCAGCAACCGGTGCACGCGGAACTTTTGTACACCAACAGTACGTGTAACGCCACTCCATCTGTATGCTGTCCTCCACAAGATGAGCTACGAGTCAGTAATTACACCAAGCGCAAGAAAGTAAACCCCAATTTATAACATGTCATCTGAACACGCTTCTCTGAAAATTCCAGAACATGAAGTTAACAGACAGATAAGAAATGCTGTTGTTCCTGCATAGAATCCTGAATGCATGGGATGCACTGCTCTGAGAAACTGAGTTATGCCTTTTTTTTTTTTTTTTATATTATCACCTGGGATCTCCAACACTACGCCCCTCTCAAGACTGGCGACAGCATCTGCGCCCCATCCTTGCATCCCCAGTTGTTAAAACCACATTTCACGTATTTCATTTCTTATCTTACACGGGCATCGCCGTGAACACAAGGTGGCCCTCCAGGGATTCCCTGCCGAACGCAGCATCTCGCACTCCGCCACGCGGTTTGGCGTGCCGTGACCAGGCCGGGGCCAACGAGTCCCGAGGCAGAGGCCAGGCTCCAGCTCCGTTCCACCGGCTCCTGGTGGAAGGCCCGAGCGACCACCGCCGGGCTCTTCACGGGACGGCCCGGCCCTGCCCGCCGCAAGCCCACGCCTGAACAAGCCCCACTGAAACCTCCAGTGCCCGGCAGGCGGAAACCCCGCGAAGGGAACCGGGGGCCCGGGAGAAGCGCCGCCGCCACCGGTTCGCATGCTGTCCGCCGGCCTCCCCCCCAACACAGCACAGCCGCGCTCCCCGCCCCCGGGCCGATCTCCTGCACGCACCGGGGCGGCGGGCAGCCCGCCTCCACCCTCCCGCGGGGCTCCCAGGTGGCTCGGGGCGGCGCGGCGGAAGCCGGCAAGGGGCAGCGAGGGCTCCCCGCTCCGCCCGGCCCGGCCGCCCACGTCACCCGCCGCGCCCCCCGACCGCCCCCCCGGTGTCTTGCGCCGTCGCCTGCCAGGCCCGGCAGCGGCCCCACTCACCTGAGGTGCCCGCCCCTCCCCGCTGCCTCTTCTCTCTGGGCGGGAAGGGCCGGGCAGGGCCGGGCGCAGCCGTCGTCCTCGGCCCTGCGGACCCGTCCCCCGCTTCCGAGGCTCCGCCCCCACGGGCCCTACGCTGCTGCGGCGGCCGCGCCGGCGGCCGGAAGTGACGCCATCGCGCAGCAGCCCACCCGGCGCCGCGACCCCGCCCACCCGACCGCCAACCAATCAGCGGTCTCATTACTGATAAGCGACGGCACCGCCCTCCCACACTCTTCCCTTCACGACTCGGCAATAACTATAGCCGTGATTGGGCAGCACTGCGGCCGCTGGAGCGGAGCGGGCCCGGTGGCGGCGGGGAGTAGGCCGCGGCCTGCTGTGGGCGCCGGGCCTCACGTATAGAGCCGCTCGGGGAGGCAGGGCGGCCCGGGCCGCGAGAGAGCTCCCTCCGCTATGGCCGCCGCCACCTGGTGCTACCACGGGGACCCCGAGCCGGAGCAGCCGGCGGTGCTGGGTGAGGCGGGCGCTGGGCTGGGCTGGGCTGGGCCGGGCCGGGCGGGAGCCACGGACTGGAGCGGGACTTACGGCCTCTCCCCTCCGCCTTGCAGTGCAGTTCTCCAACGGCAGGGTGCGGCAGGCCGACTCCATACGGTTCACCGTCTACCGAAACAAGGACACGGCCCATCCCCGGAAGAAACACCGGAGGATCCTGGTAAGGGCCCGCCAGGGAAGCAGGCTCCCGGCGGCCGCCTGCAGCCGGTGCTTCGTGTTGGCAGCGTCGGCGCCTCCGCTAAGGGCGGCCGCGGGGAGCCCGGCGCTGCGCCTGCCCCAAACCGGGCCGTGGCATCGGTGCGGCTCCGACACGTGCCCGCTCTCCGTGTGCGAGGAGCGCCCCGCTGCAGCACGGAGGGAGCGGCGCCTGGGAGGCTGCGGGGCCTGCCAGAGACCGGCGTGAGACCAGCACCCCGAGGCATACCGGCAACGCTACCCACCTCAGCTAGTGACGAAGGGTTTGCGCTTCTTCTGATCTCGCTCCCGCCTTTTATGTCTGTGGCCGTGGCCGCTCCTGCAAGTAGGGATTGGGAACCTGGGTCAGACATGCAGGCCCTGTGGTCCCGTTTCAGGGAGACTGCTGCTGCCCTCAAACAGCTGCCCTGCTCCAGCTGCCCTCCTTACTGTACGATGAACAAAGCTCGGAAAATCTGCATGGAGTTTTTCTTTGTAGCAAATGTGTATATAAATAACTAGAGTTTAACCCCAGCCTCTGTGAAACATTTCGATTGATACATGGTTATGTATTCTCAGATGAAGGTTCATTCATTTACTGAAGTTCTGTGTGTTGTTGATTTATTTTAATAACCTAAAGGGAAATAATGTTTGAAAGTGACGTTACTTAACAACTAGTCAGGTCTTCATGATCACAAAATCTGTTGTGTTATGTTTACATAGTGAACACGGTGAATTCTTCACCCAGATTTTTGTTACATTACATTACATTACAAGGAGATTTCTGCTTCTTTCAGTGAAGAGGGAACCACGATTAAAGTCAGGAGATGCTTTCTGCTGGTATTGTTAAGTCTTACAGCTGCTTGCATGCATGATTTACTCAAGGAATAAATTACTTCAGTACACTTTCCCTGAGGATTTTGTCTGAAGTACAGTAGAAACACAAAGTTTTGAAGTACATCTAGGTGATTGAGCCATTCCTGATAGTGCTAGCTCTTTGGGTTTGTTGGTTTGGTTTTGGTGGGATTTTTTTTTTTTTCCAGTGAATTGCGGTCACTTTGTGGAGCTTTGAGCGGATCATTAGACATTATATCTTAAACAGTTCCCCTTGTCTGTAGTAGTGACTCTGATCAGTGTTTGCCTCTGGCCCAGGCTGAAATCTGTAAGGTTTGTCCTCGTTGGAAGCTTAGAGAAGCTTTGAGCGGCTGTGTTAAGGACCCTAAAGCATTGGGAATAGTATCTTAAATTCTCTGGCAGAGAGGCCTGATCTCTATTCACTGGCAACTTTGTGAATAAACCTATTACTTTCACAAAGTTGCTTCTGGATTAAAGTACAGCAGTAAAGACTGCATGATGTTTTAAGTGTAGTGGCACCCAACTGCTACAGTGATAAAATCTAAATTCAAATTATGATGCTCATAATTTCTTTGCAATGGTTCCTCATCTTCTGGCCCAGTGAAAGCTGAAGTAGAATCATGGGTAGTTTAAGCTTCAAGAAGTGCTGTCTTTTAAAGATTTTGACTTGCTGCAACACGTACCCAAGTTGGGCCGTGAAGTTTGCGTACACGACTAGTGTCTGATGCCTGGGAATGTAGAGCTTTGTGGCATCAGGGATAATAAAGCAGATGCAGAGAAGGTTATTTACAGCCCTGTACTCAGGTAATTTTTCTTTGTTTTTCAGGTCTCGGAAACTGAAAGGCTTTCATATGTGGGGAATAACTTCAGCAGCGAAGTTAGGAAATGTAACTCCCTATGCAGGTATGGGTTGCAGGCAAAGTGGGGGCAGGAACATGGAGGTGGATGCAGAGGAATTACTCAGATACAAAGTTCCTGGTAGACTTTCTTAAAGCTGGCTCAGAAGTCCCCACAGAGGCTGTGATTTTAATCAAGAAGATTTTGACAGGAGGCTCTAGCACCTAGCAGCTGCGTTGTTTGTGTGTTGCGTCCCTTTGGAAGTTGTGATGTTACATACAGATAGAGTGTATTTGTAAAGATCTTGTGAAGGGAAGGGTGAGAAAGTGATTTGATGTAGCTGAAACCTAGGAATAACAGCTTTGTTATTAAGAAACTAAAAGATAAAGAATTTTCAAGATCATCTGCTGCTGCCCAGGAAACCCCTGGGTCATTAATCATCCCTTAACTTCAGGGCCACAGCATGATGCTGCTATGTGAACTGATAAGGCGTCTGTGCCATGCACTATAAAAGGAAGTGTCGGTGAAATCACCAGCCTTTACATGTCCTGGTTTAAGAATGTGACCTTTGTGGCACTGGCGCAGATCCCACGGTCCTCCTAAGGAGTGTTTTATATGCGAGATCTGTCTCATTCTGGAATACAAGAACCGCCAAATGGGTGGAGAGCTAACGTGAAATTTGCAAATAGTCTATCAAAACATGCTAATACTAATAATCTTTGTTCTTTCCGAGAGGTGAAACCAGGAGCACTGGACCGTCAGATATAACAGCCTTCAGTTTTAAGATGCTGTAGCGGAAAAAAAATGAACCAAGGGGCTTTTTCTTCCTTACTTCGGAGAGATAAATTTAGTTTAATGAATGTGTGATACAGGTATTGCAGTGTTATTTCTAGGGCGATTTAGTGCTCTTATCTCTGAACATTAAATAAGAGATGATTTTAGCGGCTTAAGTGGTTCTTGCCTGCACCTCTGGAGATTCTGAGCTGTGGTAACTAAGAGGGCAAGCTAACAGCTGATATACATTCGGCTTCAAATACTAGTTTTGCATTAGGTGTGCATATGCCTCAGGATCTCCAGAGATGCAGGCAAGAATTAATAAATTAATTTCTTGCTTTTCTTTCAAGTTTTCCTATCCTTTCCTTCTGTCCCTTTCTTCCTACGTGTGCTTCAGCTACATGTGTGAGGATTTCCTACAGTGGATCCGTTCCCGTTGCTCGTGGCAGCTGTCAGCCTAAAACTGTGCACTCGTAACGGCTATTGTTGGTATAACACGGAGCAGAAGCCACCTCTGAACAAACAGTCCAGTTTTTTTCTGAGTCGATGAGTTCAGCAAACCTCTGGGCTTTCTGGAACAGCAGGAACTGCCAAGAGATCCTTTCCTGACCAGCGAAGTATGGTCATTTGCACTGTACTTGGGCAGTAGTTGCGTGGTGTGTTGCTCCCACTGCAGCAGGCATCCTGTTGTGCTGGTGGATTTTGTCTTCAGGGAGCATGTCCTGAGTTTTAGGAAGATGTGTTGTGGAGGAGAGCAAGTTCGGGCGCTAGTCAGAAGGGTTGATGTGGAATGAACTCTTCTGGCCAGATAAAAAACTGGTGCTGTTGATACCCCTGATCAACTTCAGACAAGGGTGTTCTGTTCCTGTTTCTGGTGGGTCATGAGGCACAGTGAGGAGCAGTACAAACCATTTGGGCTTGCCCCACTGAAATGTGGGCTGAAAAGGAATTTACCTGAGAGAAATTACCCTGTTCTAGAGACAGCAAAGTCATGTTTCTGAGAAGCTCTGAGAACTTGGTGACTTGTACTGAGCAGAGAACTGGCTGCAGGGAACCCAAGATTTAAAAACACAGGAAACTGCATAGAAGCACTGAGAAACCAAGGGTCTTGGTGCATCAAAAAAGACAGAGTAGCAGCTAGCACTCCAGCACCTAGGCTTCAACTGTGCGTTTGGGAGTTAATTTGGTTGTCTTAAGGCTTCTACGTTTACTTAGAGCAACAAGTCTTTAGAGAGAGAGAGATATATATATATATATACACACACACTTGTGTGTGTGAACTATGTGTGCGTGCCCTGAAGGTAGCTTGTTTTATTTTGACGTCCTGAAAGCGCATGGAAGACTTGTATTCGCAAGGCAGAGGGTTGGCAGGGAGTGGGGAGTACACATGGCTCTGCACCATGTATTTTAAAACATCACTTCCACTGATCTGTCTCTCACTAACCACTTGCTCCTGTTCTTCCCAGGTATTTTGTCGGCGTGTTAGACAAGGACTCTGGGCAAATGCAAGTCTATAATGCTGAAATATTCAGCCTGCAGCCCTTACTGTCAGGTAGGAAGATACTGTGTGTAACTCCAGCACCAGAGTCACAGTGTGCTAGACCTACGTACTCATTGAGCTATGGACTGCTTGGTTGCTGACAGCAGTGGTCTCTGTTGTCTCCCTGGCTGCTTTACTCCTCGTTTTTGCTTTATTCCCTCAGCATCATCTTCCAAGGCACTACATGATGCGAAAAATGGAGAAGGAAGCAAGGTGAAATTTAGGGTGGAGGATAAGCAGAGAGTGTTATGGATGGGAGGCTGGAAGTGCTGGAGTCAGTAACAAAGCTGTCACTATTCAGAATAAGCGCAGCCTTGTCTAGGTGCTCTCGACCGAGGGAAGCCTGGAAATTGTCAGGTCGAGGGACTGGATCACTGAAAAACAAAACCATTTTTCTTCAGCAGAACTGCTTTTTGTTACTGACCTCAGGAGGATAATCCGAAGTCTTTGGGGAGTTTATTTTTAACCTGTGCAGCAGGAGCCAGGTATTGCTGCAATCCACGCATTAACACTTGTTCGCTTTATAGCAAAAACTGGCCTGCCGTTCCTTTTTTGTTTACGGTACATACTCTTGTGTATTCAGTGTTTTGTTTAATCGACCAGCTCCTGTGGAGGAGATCTCAAGTGATGTGCCAAGTCTTTCAGTGATGCATTAGAGCTTCAGGAATACGGAGTATGTGTGCTGTCCTGGCTGCTGCAAGCCAAGCGTGCTAACTTTTGTTCTTTTATAGATAACTTAATACCTGATGACACAAAGGATTATCAGAAAAAATCCTACAGGGAGAAGGTAAAGTTGAAAGCCCATATCGTGTTCTTCTGTGATTATACAGCTAACAGTGGCAGATGATACTTGTTTGAGACTGTGAGGGTTGGTTTACTGCAGGGTGTACGTGCAGGTTCAGCGCTGTCTCTGTGCTTTGGAGGTCCATGAGACAGTGCATTTTCAGTGCCTGACTTGGCATTACTTTCACAATTATTTTAGGCTTGATTACAATCCCAGTTACCTCCTGCCCCTTTGCGCAGATCAGTTCTTGTTGTGTGGTTGACTTGGGCCCAGGGAAAAGTTTAACGTTTTCTTAGGGAGTGTGAATGTGGAACAGGTGGTGCTTAGCAGCTGAGTTTTCCTCTTGGATGCAAAGTGTCTTCAGTGTGTTTTAATCTCTGTCTACCTTGCACAGATGGATTTGTGCATTGAGACCTTTGGTACCAGCAAGCAGAAACGAGCTCTGAACTCTCGGCGAATGAATGCAGTGGGCAATGATATTCTGAATACAGCTGTGACAGAAGCAGCAGCAAACATAATAGATGCAAAGGGAGTAACAGGTAAGTATTGTCTCAGAGTTTAATTAATGTCATCAGAAGTACCTTTTTCTGTCTGTTACTTGCCGAGTACGGTAGGAAGAAGAAAGGGCTTTTCTTTTCTTCAAGGAAGCAGCTGGTCTAACAGCTGAGAAGGGCGCAGGTGGAGGAACTCGCAGATCTTTCTGGTGGAAGGGGAACTGCTTCCTTCTGATCCTGCTAGACTTAGTGTCAGAGTTGCCTGAATTAGGGAAGGTCCCTGTGGCACCACTGTCCTTCCCTGCCCATTGTTAGGAGCTCCTCTGGGGGTCTCTAGATACCACTTTATTGGGATGAAGGTGATACATTCACCTGGTCTGAACCAAGATGCTGAATGTTCATTAAGGTGAACTTGTACCCTGGCTTCACAGTGGCATGGCTGTGGAAAATGGTCTGTGCCCTAAACCAGGTCACAGCCCCATCAGGTGCCATCCCCGGTGCTGTTGTGAACCAGGCTGATGGACTTAGGCTACAGGGAACGTTCACTCTCAGAGGCATCACAGTGAAGTGATGTTTCAAGGACAGTTGGCGACCCCACTACTGAGTGCCCTTGAGGCTGCATCTGTACTGTGTTGTCATGCCTCTGCCGCCCCCCCTGCACCCTTGCCCTGATCAAGAAGGAGGTAAAAAAATGACAGAGGAGGCCGAGGAGGATCTAACAGCAGCCCCACCGCTACCTGAAAGGGCAGTCGGAGCCAAAGCCGCCTCAGCAGTGCCAGCAAGGGGTCAACAGCACAAGTGGCAGCGGTCACCCCACCTTGGGAGGCAGAGGCTGGGGGAACCTTCTTGCCTCAGAGGGTGGTGCGGCCCTGGGACAGCTCACAGAGGTGTAGGGTCACCGTTCTTGGGGGGTTTCCAAGCTTTGGAGGACAAAGCCAGGGTTGCCCTGATCTGGTGCTGGAGACAGTCCTACTCTGGGCAGGAGGTTGGACAGTAGACCTCCAGAGTTTCTTTTCAGCTGTATTTCTGGGATTCTGAGCTTTGTTGGCTATGAATGGAGGAGATATCTGTTATCAGGCTTTCATGCATTCTCTTCCGGGTTGGATATTGCTCTCAGAGCTGCTTTGTACCATAGGCTGCCAAAGCCATCTTCTGCCCGTCCTGCAAGCAACAGGTAGGTGCAGCAGCAGCAGCAGCAGCAACCAGTTTGTCTTGGTGCGCTTCTTTCCTCGATTTTTCTTTAGTCTGGAGTGACTTTTCTAAATCTTAAGGAACACAAAGTTTTTGGTAGAACTGATGGCACCAGGTTAAAACCCAGCATGCTGAGTACGTAGCAGGCGTATCAGAAGCTCCCGGCCTTTCTGTGCATACTGGAATGTTTTCGATGTAGTCAGCACCTACGTGTGGCAGTAACAAACAAAACAGGGGAGAGCGGTAGCCTTTTCCTTACTACTGGCCCAAGTGAGACAAACTGGAGTTCTAAAACTTTAAAACTCCCAACTGTGACTGAACTGGTGTTGACAAAAGAACCACCATTAAGTAGACTTGCGTTTAAAGGAAGGATTTGGGTTGGGGTCATGTTCTCTGTGTTTTTGTTTGTGTGGTCCAAATACTGTCTTCTTTTTTGCTTCCTTCCAAAGCTTTGATCCAGGATATGGCCCAAGATGATGTACAGAACATCTCCATCTTCCTCCCACCGTGTAATGAAGATGCTGACAAACCAGAAGATGTTTACAAGTTTGAGGACAGTATCTTTTTCTGTGGTGGAGTGGTTTCCCACACCTCTAAGCCTTTGGTGTCAGTGGTCTGGCACATGGGAGTGAGTGCTGGCAGGTGTGTGAATGAGCTGAACCTCATCCCCTCACAAGCCAAAAACTGAGAGCAGGGAGATGCTTTGTTGAGGTGGTTTTGGGGTTTTTTTTTGCCTGCAGTTTGACTGGTAATAGTAATGAGGTCAGAGCCATGCGGGAGAAGTGACTTGGGGTCAAACCACAGTCCTTTGTTACTGACTGGCTTCCAGGTTGTGGTGTTATGTCCTACCTATTTCGAGTTTCTTTCCCTACCTACTTCCCTACCCCACGCTTCCTAAAGTGAGAGTGGATGGGGCTTATCTCACTGTGGGCCCTTCAGTCCGGAAGGGTGAGCAAAGGCACACTTGTTCTTTTCTTGAAAATCCTTCCAGTTCTGTCCCCAGCAGAGTATGAAGCGTTGCGGGTTCCAGCAGCGGTCTTTGTTAACATCACTGCGGAAGAAATCGCCAAGAAAACGGAAGATAAAAGGTAATGCTGCTGCAAACAGCCTTGTAATAGTGAAGGTGGGCCCTGTGAAACTGTAGTTTTTCTGTGGGGCAGGTTGGCTACTGCTGCCAGCTCCGCTGTACCCAGGCTGATTTTTTCAGTACAGAGGAAGGTTATTTGATCCAAGCGTGGCTGAGCCGCACCTACCTTGTGGACCACGGGGTTTAGTTGTGTACAGGTGAGGAAGCTGCATGCACAGCAGCACGGCTGCCCTTTGGGGAGCCAATTGGCAGAGGAAGAGCGTGGAGAAATCCAGAGTGGGCTCTGAAGTCACGTGCCTAGAAGGTAAACCACAGAACTGTGCTGAGCACAGTGTGCCCATGGCTGGGGACTGTCACAGAATCGTGTTACAGAATCGTATCACAGAACGGTTTGGGTTTGAAGGGACCTTAAAGACCATCTAGTTCCAATCCCCCTGGCCATGAGCAGGGACACCTTCCACCAGCCCAGGTTGCTTAAAGCCCTGTCCAGCCCGGCCTGGAACACTGCCAGGGATGGGGCACCCACAGCTGCTCTGGGCAGCCTGGGCCAGTGGCTTTACCACCTGCACAGTAAAGAATTTCTTCCTAATATCTAATCTAAATCTACCTTAAATGTCCCAGCCAAGTACTGACTCGCTGCAGAGGTTGCTCTAGCCTGGCAAGCTGGCAGGGACATACACTTAGAGCTGTCAAGCCTTTGTGCTGGGGGGGCTGAAGTGAGCAGGAAAAGCACTGTGCCTCGCTCCCCGTACTTCGTGGCTGCCTGTGCTGAAGCAGAAGTGTGTCTGAGTGCCGCGTTGAGAGCCTGCGGTGTGGGGACCTTCTTAGCCGCACACTGAAACGGGGCTGGCTGAACGTGAGGGACGTTGACAGGAAAAGTGTGCTCGCGAAGCAGCCTCCTGGGCTATCCTTTCCTAGGTGTCCAGGGGACTCTCCTCAAACAGCTGAGCACTGAGGTTAAAGGTGTGTCTTCTGAAGATGTAAACTAGTTCCTAGTTCTTTGAGCCTCATCCTCTCCCTCCGTCTCCTTTCTTTTAGCCATTGCTCCTTTGTTTTAGAGGAGCTGAAGTTCCTGCCTGCTGATGAGAAGAGTAGAGATCACAAAGCCCGCTGCCTCTGGTTCCTGGACACCCTTATTAAGTTCAGCTACCTGAAAATGATCAAGAAGAAGCGTAAGAGAGTTTTAAGCTACCTGCTGAGACTTGGTTTGTAATTCCTACAGTGGAAAAGAGTAAAGCTGCCCAGAATGAGCTGTGTGGTCAGGCAGCTAGCTGCAGCAGTTGCTTTCAGCCTGTACCATGCTGAAGTTGAGGATCTCCGCGTTGCTGAGGGTTGTTAGCTCTGTGTCTGCTGGAAGATGTATGCCTCATCCTTTTCAGTCTCTTTGTAACTGCTGTGCATCAGGATGGCACCGTGACATCCTCTTGATAGAAGATAAGGTAGCTTAGATTGAAAATGTTGAGGTTCTTTCTAGTTTATTGATAGTACTGTGCTTACAAACATGGTTTATATTTTCACTTTAGGCCTAAGCCAAGAGGCTGGAAACTGTCAGCGCTCTCTATCCAGCCTCCATATTCCAGGTGCAAGAGGCATACAGTGTGTGATACATCCTTTGTGTCTCTTTTTGTGCTTTTGAGAATGTTTTCATCCTCCTTTGCTTATTAGCTCAACGTGTGAATCGCAATAATCCTGTGTTCAGGATCTTGCTTTTAGAATGGCAGGAACTGCTGTTCTCGAAAGCACTGCACAAAAGATTTTCCTGAAGAATTTCAGGATTTGCTGTCTCCCATAGAACTTGCATACCTTGAGTCTTGTCAGTGATGAAAATGTCGTTGTTAGCATTTTCAGTGACGGGGGGGGGGTGATGGAGGAGATGGCAAGCCTGGCTGTAAATATTGTCCTGCGTTGCTGGAGACACAGGAGTCGCCCTGCAGGATTTGGTCAAGGAGGATGTGGAAATGACCAGTCTTGGTGCTAGCATGAATTTGTTAGTGTGGTTTCGGTTCTAATGCTACTTTGTGACAGGACCATCGGTTGAAAGGCAGGTATCTATTAGGAGAAACAGGCATAGACACACACATGCGTTGCCAGTTGTGTTGTGTTGAAGTGAGAGATCCCATTTGTAAAGAAAATAAAAGCTGTTAGGAGCCTCTCTGACCTGAAAAATTATGAGACCTAGAAATGAAGTGCCCAGGCTCCTTCTAGGTTCTCAGTATTCCTGGAAAGAGGCACTAAATGTCCTGGTAGCAGACGTGCTATTGTGACGGCTGGAGGTGGGCAGTACGAGAAAGAGTATGTGTTTCTCATTCCACTGCAAAACCCCTTTCTGTCCTAGATCCGATGGGTCCTGAATGCCCACACATTATTAGCAGGAAACTCATGAAGAATTTCACTTCACTGACCTACAACAATGGCAGGTAAGGAACTATGTGTGTTTTGAATGTCCTTGAGGCAGAGAGATGCCCGATTCAGCCTGAAGGGCCGTGAACACATTATCTATCGGGAAACTTCCTACCAGAATGGAAGGTAGCTTCCTCGCTTCACACCCCCAGCCCTTTAGAACACTGAGTTGTGGCTGGTGATGGTCCATTTTAGACAGTGCAAGTCTAAAATGTCACTTGGAGAGACAGGATCATGTGTGCAAATGCAAGCCTGCACCTATGGATATAAGCTGGCTTGACGAAATGGGGTGCCCAGCCATCTGCCTGATGGTTTCTGGATGGAGGATGGCAGAATGGGTGCTGGCTTTGCAGCTGGGTCTTGATGGTGCAGCTGAACAGGCAAATGTCCACGTGTATATTTTCACTGTGAACCGAGGCAGCTCACGGATGCGTCGTCTCTTCACTGTCCCAGAATGCGTCAGGATGGAGGTGGTGCAGGGGCTGAATAGTGGCGCTTTTTTTCACACTTGCATAGTTTTATTAGCCGAGCAGGGGTGCTTTTACATCAACTTTTAGGCATGACTTAATTTGAATTCTCTGGTGAAACCTACACAGACAAAACTGTGTAAAGATTTGCACTAGTTAACTTACCCTGGGCTGAGACCCACACCAGGAGAAACTGCCATTCCGTGACTGGAGCGGAGGCTGGGAAGTTCCTGCAGGTCCTTTCCAGCAGTGTCAGGGCCACTTGTGGGATGCTGAGTGCTGTCTTACTGCAGTGAGGGCCTTGGGCAGCTGGTGGAGGTGCCTTTGACCGGGTGGCCCTTGGCTGCAGCCTTCAGGTGGATGCCACATACATCTAAGTGGCTAGATATCTGAATAAATACGCATTATTCAGCCATCCCGATGAGTGGAAGCACCAAATTACAGGCAAGGGTGAAGAGTATCCTCACTCTTGCCAGAGTGCCTTCCCCACACTCCAGGAGCCATCAGCCTCTCCACCTAGAAGCAGCGTATAATGCTGATGCTCCGCTAGCGCTAGCACAGCTGCACTGCCACTGTTGATGTGGTGGGAGCAGAGAACTTGAGTCCAAACGGGCCAGCTTTTGTCTGAAGTCTCAAACCAGTGACGAACAGTGAAATGCTCCCAGAGGATCACCAGCTAGCTGTCTGCTTTGTCTGGATTATGTATTTGAGGTGCCATTACTAGTTAGGCCAAATGCG
Organism: Falco peregrinus; assembly: GCF_023634155.1. Lineage (NCBI taxonomy): Eukaryota > Metazoa > Chordata > Aves > Falconiformes > Falconidae > Falco > Falco peregrinus. The sequence continues at coordinate 560,754 of NC_073739.1, read as the reverse complement.
CTTGGAACAGCTTCCCTTTGTTTCCTCTCGCAAGGGAGCAGCGTGCCGAAGAGACTGAAGTGGCGTTAGTTGGTGGTTGCACCTCTGAACAGATATGGGCATGTGAGGGCAGAGGAACCTGTTAGGTCCCAGTGCTTGGAGGTCTGTGTTGCTCTGAGCTCTTCTTTGGTGGCTAGGAAAAGTCAAGTCCTGTCTAACTGGGGCTCCGGTTCTGTCTGTACCTTGTGCGGGTTGTGTTCTGCGTTCATTGACGCTCCGGATCTCATATGTTCTCCCTCTTGCCATCCAGTGTCCAGAATTTAATCTCTGCGTCCATGAAGGCTAAAATCACAGCGTATGTCATTGCATTGGCTCTGCACATCAACAACTTCCAAACGGACCTCACTGTTCTGCAGAATGACGTGAAGCTCAAAGAAAGCAGGTGAGTTGCTGCGTGTGTTCGTGCTTGCTGTGATCCTCCTGAGGAGAGAGCTGGGGAGCTTCTCCGGCCCCTGGGTGGCATAGTAATACCTACTAGTTGTAAGTGGACTCTTGCCTTTTGTGTGTCGAAGCTTTAGTTTGAAGCCTTGGCGTTCATAAAGGAGGGGTGGTTACACATCTCAAAAGACCCTCAGGTGCATCAAGAGGCTCTTCAGCTATTCTGCAGGAAAAGAAGCAGAGGCAGGCAGCACTGGAATGGCCAGCTGGGGCAGATGGCAGGATGGTCTATCCACTGCCGCCCAGCTGTGTTTCTTGCCTGACAAGTCACATCACTTTTCACCTTCCTGTCCCCTGTATCCCTTTTTCCTGCAGAGCTGGAAGGTACCTGTTAGGTACCAGTCTGGCTGTAAGTGCAGGTTTGTAGCCGACTGTAACAGGCAAACTAGAAACAAGAGGGGTTTGTTCTTACAGTCACACTGTGGGCATATAGGTGGTGTTTACATGGAAGAAACCCAGCCCCCTGAAATTATTTACTCTGCCCTTGGCTTCTTGGTTCTTGTTTTTGAAAAACTGATGAACTTGGGGACTTAACAGCAAAGCTTCATGGGGAGAGGTTGTAGGCAGAACTGCTGGCCCCAGGATTTGAAATAAGGATTTGTCACATCCGGGTTGGTGATGGTGAATGGGTTGCAAATTCCCAGATTGCAAACAGATTGAAAACAGATTGCAAAATAAACTTCAGGGCAAACGACCCTTGCTCCGTTAGCTTTTGGGGGCGGTTGCTCCCTGGACTCTTAATTTTCCCTGGAAAACTATGTACAGAAGCATCGTGCACCTGCTGCTAGCTGCAAGGCATGCCTTTCCCAGCAGGTGTCAGCTAGATCCTGCTGCCAGCTCCTCTGGCACTTCTTCCACTGCAGCTTGTGCTGTACTGTCTCTCTGCCTCTCCCCCCCCCTCCCCCCCCCCCCCCGGTAAAATAAATCAGGAATTGATCAGAACTGCTCGAGCAGCCCACTGTGCTGTCTGGGGAGTCTCCCAGCAAGCAGACATCAACTCAGCAGGCAGCTTCTTAATCCTGGCTGGGAAGGGATCAGGTGGCCCCGTTCGTGACTGTCCAGCCGTGCTTATTAACATCTCTTTCCTGCCCTGTCCTGTTCTGTGAGCGATGCTGATGCCAAGGACATGTGCTTCATAACTCAGTCACCTTGGTCTTTCTTAACAGGATTATTTAGTAGTCACGCGGCTGAGCGGGAGCCGTGGAGGGACACAAACCCTTCGCTGCAACCGAGAAAAACGTTGTGGACTATCCTAGGGTTTCTTTCTGAGAGCTTTATGTTAAGGTCTGGTCGTAACTGGAAGTTATCAGAGCCCTTAGTCACCTCTTGGTTTTGCAAGCTCCCTTATCAGCCTTGCTGCAATTATTTCTGATTTTGCCCACAGTTATGCTCTTTATTCTTTGATGGGTAGTAGTGGGTTTAACAGCAGTGTTTGCTATTGGTTTCTATCCAATTTTTATTTAGGGTTTGGGGTTTTTTTTCCTCCTTTTTCTTTCGGAACTAAGCTTTTTAGGGAATCCACATTGATTTTTGCTCCCAGGTTTTGTTCTTCTGTACTGGAGCTAGGAACGTGGGCCGTAGGATGCTGTTGAGAAAAGGGGGGAGGAGGCTGGGACCTGTTAGAAAAATTGAGGAGATACACATAGCCCTGGGCCACTTGATGGAATAATTCTTTCCTGGAATGGGAGGTTTGACTGAAGAACCCTTCCCAACTGAATCTTTTTAGATTTCAAAGATAATAAAAGTCAGCTGGAAGGATTCTGGGATTTGTGTGTTCTCAGGACCCCACCTGAGGCTGGGACACTGTCGTGTTAAGAAGTGGGAGTTTCCTTGAACCATTTATATTTGATCAGCCCGTCGGTTTCCCGAGAAAGACGAGACCCTTGCATCCAGCCAGCCTGCCTGCTGCTAATTCAACCAACCTATTCGGGGACCCCCGTTGACAGAGTCACAGAGTCAAATCCCTTTTATCAACTACTCAGATCTCTGGAGACTTACACAAAAGGGACTTCAGCTGAGGATTTTTGTTACATAAAATACAAGTTTGTGACAGAATGAGGTTCAAAGATTGCTGGTGTTAATACACTGACTGCAAAGCAAACTTAAAACAATACAGGTATTAACAGCTAGCATGAGTTAAGCATAGGACAAAGTTTTTTACCCAGTAGGTGTCCCTACAGGGGAGAAGGCAGTTTGGCCTGTCAGCTGATCCCAGAGGTTACAGTGAAGTCATCCCTAACTTCTCCCCTCGTTCGTCCACGTTTTATACTTTGCAGTACATTGCATATTCATTTATCATACACGGGATCGGTTACAAGTTTCTCGTTTTGAATGCAAATTAGCACGCGTCCTCAGACAGCGCTGCTGCAGTTCTTTACCGACTCTGGATGCTCCCCAAGCAGGGTTTTGCCCTTTTTCGTGGGGGCTGTTTTGAGTCTGAGGTCATGCTCTCCCACTACCGCTGTTACCTTTGGCCTGTTTTCAACTAATTTTCTCTTTATGTCAGTGGACTGCAACACCTTATCAGCCTGTCTCCTCTTGTAGACAGAACTTTCCTCACTTGAAAGCTTCTTTCTGCGTAACTTAGGTAATGGTGTTCTTTCTCACTGTCTGTTCTTTATTTCTCATCCTTCCCAAGGCTGACTCCATTGATTAGAAGCCCTTTCATTCATGGAGGGGTGGGTCATCCTGACCTAACCTTATGCACGGATTTATATATAATTCAACACTAAATCAGAGTTTGGTAATTTAGGAGTTTAGACAACAATTCCCGCCCCCTCCCCCACCTTTGGACTTATTTCGGTCCAGGGCTAGTCTGTTTTCTTGTACATTTAGGTGGAGCTTGAGTGACTCTAGTCATACGTTATTTTGTTCTTCCTAACTGGTATTGCGTGCTGCCAGCAGCAGCAGCTGAACACAAATAATGCTTGTTCTGCTCTCTGTAGGGAAGTGGAGAGCAGCATTATTATTTCTCAAGGCAGCTGGCCGCCGAGTAAGGCAACAAGGGTTCATAACGCTCTCTGAGGTGGTGGTGCACAGCTCGGTAGCGTTCTGTAGCCTTTGAAGACTTACAGCTTCTGTCTCCATGGTATCCTTGAGATGCAGAGAACGCATCCTGCTTGCTGGTGTCTCCTGCCTTCTCCCCTGAGGCAAAAGGCTGTTGATCTCTTTGTGCAGTATCGTGGTACAGAAGGCTTGTGCTCCCCACTGACATAGTGTTCCTCTGCTGTTTTCAAGGATGATGGATATCGCAAAGGCCATGCGGCTGAAGGTCTCCAAGGCAAAGGGGCTGCCAGGACTTGAGAACGATCAGAACCACAAGCTGGGCACTCTCTCTCTCCCCTTGCCTGTGCAGAAGGCATCAGGGAACCAACGGAAGCGCAAGAAAATGAACTAAAATGGCTCAGAGGTCTGAGCAGGGGCAAAGGAGTTCCTTTCTCAACTGCCACTCTGCACACAGACCAGCACGGGGATGCTTCTCTCTGTCTGTTGGATTTGGCTGTCTAACATCAGCACGTGACCCTGTTGAAACCCTGTCTTGAGGCTGGCTTACAACAGATGTTCACTCATTAAACTGCTGCTTTTTTTGATTTGTGTGAAAAAAGCTACAATAAAACCTTTTTTTTTTTTTTCCTCCTGTCTACAGGTGGAGAGAAATACGTAGGATGTGCTGCTGTGCAGGATCATGGTTTGAAACTGCACGTCCTCCACCGACTACAGTCTGGTTCTAGCAGTGACCTCGTGGCCCGTGGCCCGTTCTACCCCTTTTTCACACATGCAGGGTAGAAAGCACAGAAAGAGACACTAAGCAAAGAGTTACTTACAACTTTTTGGCTCTGTGTGTGTCTGTTTCACTGGAGGTTCAGTGTAGTTCTGTGGTCAAAAAGTATGAGGGTGCAACACAAACAAAATATTTCTACCACTTTTCCTGTCCTGGAGGGAGGAGGGAGAATTGTGCTGACTTAGAGCCGGTGTCGTCTTCAGAAAGGGTGAAAAGCTGAGGGTCACATCCAAGAGAAAAAGCTTATGTGAAACAGGAGCATGGGATGGCAAGAGCAATCTTCTCTTTCGGATGTCTTTGCTTCAGATGGTAACTGGGGTTTAGTACATCATTTAGGGATTTAAGGGTAACTCCTTGCACACCCTCATGCCCCACTATTCATAGCTTTCGTTAGAACTGACACAAAACATCCAGTTTTCTGGGTGGAGGATAATTAATGCTAGGGAATTACAGGCTGCAGATAATGCGTAGGAATGTTTTTATTACAGAATGGTTGTGGTTGGAAGGGGCTTCTGCAGGTCACCTTGTCCAGTACCCCTGCTCAAACAAGGCCACCCAGAGCCAGGTGCCCAGCACTGCGACTATTTCCAGTGACAGAAACCACAGCTTCCCTGAGCAACCTATGCTAGTATGTGGTCATGTGGTAAGAGGAAAAGTGTTTCCTGACGTTCAGAGGGAGCCGGTATGTGCCCATGGCCTCTGGTCCTGTTACTGGGCACCACTGGGAAGAGCCTGGCTTGTTCTCTTGGCACCTTCCCTTTGAGTTTTTATAGATACGGATGAGATTCCCCCAGAGCTTTCTCTGTGTAGTTGCAGCTCCCTCAGCCTTTCCTCGTAGGAGTGATGCTCCAGTCCTTTCAGCGTCTTGGGCGCCCTTTGCTGGATTCTCCAATATGTCTGTGTCTCTTTGATACTGGAGAGCCCAGAACAGGACACACCACTCCAGATGTGGCCTCACCAGTGCTGAGCCGAGGCAAGGGATCACCTCCCTCGACCTGCTGGAGATGGTCCTAATTCCGCTGAGACAGTGTTAGCCTCTGCTGCAAGCTCGTGTTCAGCTTGGTGCCCACCAGGACCCCCAGGTCCATTTCTGCCGAGCTGTTTTCCAGCTGAGCAGCCCCCAGCATGTCCTGGTGCCTGGGGCTGCTCCTCCCCAAGTGCAGGCCTCCATGTTTCCCCCTTTTGTCCTTTGGAAGCCCCTGACTTACCCGGGCCTCATCTCTCGAGTCTTTGGTACAGCGAAATAATGCTCAGGGAGCTCCTCTGGCTGTAGCCACTTTTGTGAGTTTTTGTAATTCTCCTTGGGATCTGGTCTTCTACATAGCAGAGCCAGCAGCTCTGACTTAAGACCGGTATGAAACTGTATTTGGAGATACACCAGTAGTTTACCCTCTTTATCTGAGGTCTAGCTTGCTGCTGTTTTGGGGAGTTGATACAGGGTGTGAGGAGGGGAGCAGATGTGGATTGCCCTGACAGCATCATGGGTTCTTGGATGAAAAAATCAATTGCTCTTGCAAAGCTGCTTCTAAGCTGTGGCAAAGGCAAGCAGAGAAGTAGAAAGCGCAGGTGGTTGCCTGAACAACCGAGCAAGAAGTGATGCTCTTTTCCGTAATACGGAGCCACTTGCAGCAGAGATGAGAATGTTAATTGTATCTCTTGACATCAGTGCTGTGTGCATCAGAGCCTGTCGGACCGTGTCTGAGAGCAGCACCGCTGATTCCGGGGAAAATGAGTGCTAATTTAGTCCGAGTGGGTGAATGACTCATCTGCGACGTATGTCACCGTTCGCTCTTGCGCTTTGCAAAGCAGCTGTTCACCTTGGCGATAACGCAGTAGAATCCTTTGCTCGAGGGAAAGAAGTCCCAAGGCAGTGATAATGGCAGTGGGGGAAGGGGACCGGAGATCCCATCTTGGGGTTGGAGAGGAGACACGCAGCCCCCACTGAGGGAGACAGGACAGGGTTGCAGGGAGGTCCCGTGGAGGGGGCACTCGCCAGGTGGGAACCACAGCGAGGTGTGGGTGGCCAAGAGGGACTCGGAGCCCCCAGTCAAGTGTGCCTGTCGCTGGCCACATCGCGGAGTAGCCGGGTTGCCCCCTGGGCCGCCGACGCGCAAAGTGAAAAGAAGAAATCCAGCAGCAGTGGGAAAGATGCCTTGCTGGAAATGAGGTTTGCTAAGACGCTGCTCAGCTTTCTGGGTCACCTCACTCGAGGGGACATCCTGGACACTTGAGGGTGCAGGAGGGGCTGGGAGAGGCAACGCGTTTTCTCTCTCAAGGCGCTCGTGCGGGTTTGCCCAGCGGGAGACTGATGGGCACGGCAGCTGCTGGTTAGAGAACATTAGCCGTCGCCAGACGGGCTGCCTGGGAGCAGGAGGGTCATGGCCAACATTTTTCTTGGACTCCCACTGACCACAGCTGCCTTAGCAAGCACATGCAGTACCCGGGCAGCACGGGCACGCCTGAGCCAGCACCGGAGATGAGGCAGGACCTAAAGATGGGTTGCATCATCGTTCTTGTTCCCACGGGAGCAGGGTGGCTCCCACAGCTGCCTGCTTTGAAGGTGACCAGAAGATCGCCTTGCTGCTCCTCTGCCGCCGCCCCAAGATCACTCTAGTGCTTTGGGAGCATACAAATGGCATTATAGTCCTCTTGAGGAGGTGGCTGGCCACCAGGTGTAAAGGTTCTGGGAAATAGGCTGGGCACGGGCTCTTTCTCACATCTAAGCGCACAGGGCTCTGTAGGACAGTGTTGGGTTGGAGTCGGCTTCTCTTGGCGATGTTGGCGTATTGTCTCACGACAGGAGCAGGACAGGCAGAGCAGCAGCGAGGCCCTCAGCTTTCGCCAGTGCTGCTTTTCTGGAAACGATGAGCTCTAATTAACTGACAAGCAGACAAACTGCCCTCTTCGAACAAAGCAAAACGCAAGGTCTGTGCTGTGCAGGGAAGTGGTTGTGCAGGTCGTGGGTGTGCGTTAGCTTTGCACAACGTTCAGGTGGTGAAAAAGCCAACAGAGCTGCAGATTGTGGCCTCAGCAAGCCTGCGGTCAGGGTGCCTGGGGGCTGTCACACGCTGTGTCACGGCGAGCACTGGAGTTGGGGGTTTGCATGGGTTCAGCTGCACCCCACGCCGCAACAGGTTCTTGGTAAGTGACTAAATTTTGAAATCCTAGCGAAGTGGTACAAAGGATTGGCCGTGCCCCTGTAATGTTGTAGCTAGAAACCGTTGGCCAAGCGTGGGGCTAAGTCTGGATCCATCCGCGCCGAAACTCCCCTCTGAGAAGGATTCCAGAATGCAGGGGTGTCCTTTCTGAACCTCGTGACTCAGCGGGAGGGTCTCCCGACAGTCTTCTCTGGCTCTGTCCTCTGTGCAGTAAATAATCAAGTGTACCTTGCCACTGAATCTTGCTAAACCACCGTGGCATTTACTATCGAACTTTGTTAAATCTCCGTTTTCTACCAATAAACGTACCGCTGCTTCTCCTTATGAGTGAAGTGTGTCGCTCCATCCATGACAGGCTGACGGGATTCAGAAGCCTCTGTGAAGTGCTTGAACTGAGAGAGATTCTCCGAAATCCCGGAGTTCAGGCCACTGCAGGCAGCCCCAGGCGTTGCATCTTATTTTTGAGCTTCTCCGCGTTGCTTTAACGTGTGCAAGTTTAGCCCGCTCCAGCCAGTAACCACTGCTGTGAATAGTCGGAGCAAGAGCACGTCTATTGCAGTTGTGCTGTTTATTTCCCTAACAGGCTTTCTCATAGTGGTACCGAACATTTCCAGGTGCTTCCGCAAGCATGCCAGCCTTCTGGCAACTTCCACTTGGAAACACCCAGCCATGACCTTTTACTGTCTGTGCCAGCAGCCTGGCTCTGTCCTGCCTCACGTACAGGTCTCTAAAGGTTCCCCAAAGTCCCAGGCCCCTCCACACATCAGGGCTGTGGATCCATGTCTTTGTGCGTGGGAGAGTCAGTGCTGCAGAGGCAGCTACGGAGAGTCTGGGACTTCAAGTTCCTGCCCTACAGCCTGAGTTTGGCTTCTCACATCCTTCCCGCAGAGCTGTCCCTCCTACCGACCTGTGCGTTCGTTCTTCTCCTGCTGCTAGTCTCCCGCTACCGTTGCCGGCTGCTTCCACTGCTTGACTCTACCCCTGCCCCAGGACCATCTGTCAAGCGAAGCAACGCTGTTATCAGCTGCAGGGTCTCAGCTAGGAGCTACATCCTTCCCTGAAGTCTCCTCCTGCGTGGGACCACCACAGCAGGGACTGCTCTGCAATGCCCCAGTGGGGCTCGTCTACTTCATCTCGAGCGACCCCTGCTACTCGGCTCTCCTGGTGCTGTGTGCACCTCCTCCCAGTCTGCCCAGGAGATGGTGAGCAGCATTTCCTGGTGGATGTGCTGGTCTCCGAAGGCTTGTGCTAAGCTGCCTTTGCCGTTATCCCGTGGCAAACTGGGCCTTTAGATGATCTCACTGACCACAGAGATTAGAATGCTGTTGCTCACCTCTGGTTTTAAACCTGCTCTTGAGCTTGTGAAACCCTCCAGGCTTTGGCACAGGCTGTGGGCTTGCCCAGTGCCTGTCCCTGCCAGGTGGCCGTGACTACGTCCCATAGCCTTGCAGTGTGACGAGCTTCAGAAAGGGCCCCCCCAAAAGCCACTCTGGAAAATGTCACTTAGTTTGGAAAGCGGCTCCGTTACTAAATTAGAGACACCTTTTAAAGGATAGCATTTCATTTGTGGCAGTTTCCCTTTTTTTAAACAGAAGAGATGGGCTGTTCTTACAGAATTGCTTCGTGGAGAAACAGCAGATGACATCAGATTGTGCAACACAGTTACACCAAAGTGTACCCGAGGAGAAACCTATGTGGACACTTCGTTACATGAACAAGACAGAGAAAATCCAGCTGGAAACAGGACCGCTGGTTTCAGGCAGGGGGATGAGAAGGCAGAACTTGCTAGCAGGTCATGCGAGGTTACAGCACGCAAGCCTCCACCTGCCCACGGTAAGAGCCCTGAGCCCCAGGGACCACTGGGGGACCCCTGGTGACACGTTCAGAGGGGTGAGCCCCTGCTCAGCTCCTCCCAGTCCCAGGGGAACTCAGCCCCACAGGCTGGGGGACACCTGCCCTCTCCCCAGCCCCTCACGGACCCAGGGGTCTCTGCCAGGGGTATGGGACACGCTACAGCGGGCAGGGGAAGAGCATCCCAGGATTGCACAAAGCTTATTAACGGGATGCCCAGGGGAGGAACCAAACTGGGAATTGACACAGTTCAGGCAGGATGAACACGTGAAAACAGAGGAGCGAGGCAATAAAAGCGTCTCACTGTGCGTAGAGAGGTGATTGGTGGCAAAGTGTAGGACAAGGCCTCAAGGACAAGAGTCCAAGTACTGATAGCCTGATGAATAGAGACTTGTTAGAACTTGTAGGGCACAAGCCCTGGGAGCAAAGGAACAAGCTAACTGCAGACCCCTGAGCCGTCACAGTTGAGGAGGCAACCAGACGGACAGAGAAACAAGTAGCCAGATAAGGGAACGGATGGCGCCGATATGTAATCAAGAAAGCCGCGTAGAAAGAAACTCCCTAACCTTGGAATAGAAATTATTGCTAGGTCAAGATAAACTAGTAAGTTCCTATTGTTCTAACGGTGTGCCTCAAATATCAACCAATCAGTGTTTTTTATGCTTAAGATTTAACCAATCAGTGTGTAATATGTAGAAGGTAGAAACGTTTATAATTGTAAGAAAATCACTAATAAAGGGACAACTTGCTTGCATCAAGCTGCGTCCCGTCTCTTCATTCGCTGCAGCAAAGGACAGATGCAGTATCTCTATCTGCATGGGCTTGCTACTAACAAGGTGGTGAATTGGTTTGGGAGCCCAACCGCCCCCTCTGTCTGTCCACCTGGTCTGCTGAGGGGGGATGCTGCAGGCTCTAGGGTCTCATACGTCCTGGTGCCAGAAACCAGAGAGACTGGGGCCCTGGGGCAGTACTGGGCAGACGGCAGCCGAGTCTGGGTGCTGGAGGGACATGCACTGCATGTACGTCCGTCTGTCTGCGCTGATCTGTGTGCCCCTTCCGGGTCAGAATCAGCACAGAGACTGAGCAAGATCATGCAGGACAGATGCAGACGGTCACTGCCAAAAGAGCTTCAAAGCAACTGGTTCCCCAATCAATAACGCCATGGGCCCCACGGGAGGAGAGGCTTGTCCAGAGCTTGGGCTGGGGAGGCCCAGGCTGGTTCTGCCAAGGAATGCATCCCATCTCAGGAACTGCTTCCTTGTAAAGTTACCCCAGCAGCAATCTCGGTGGACAAAGAGGAAGACATTAAGACATGAACGCTGTTTTCCCAGCTATTTTTTTATTTAGTGATGTGCCACTGAAGTTGCAAAATTCTTCGTGAAAAGGGAGTGTAGTCCAACAGGGGTCCCCATCCCTGAGCTGTGAGAGCTTCCCAGCGGCAGCTCTGGAGAAAAGACAGGCAGAGAAACCAGGGAAGAAACCTCCTAATCCAGTCAAAGAATGGTGCAGAAGATGCTCCTGCGGTGGTGGCAGCCCCCATCCATCCTGGTAGTTGTGCTGGAAACCCTCGGACCACCAGCCGCCATGCAGGAGCCCAGGACACCTCCTCTGACGTGAGGCCGTGCTGGGGGGTTAATCAGCATGCACTCCATATCAAACCTGGGAAAAGGAGAGACACCCCATGCGTGACCATGAGCAGGGTGAAAGGGTGCTTCCAGAGCCGCCTCAGAAACACTCCCTTGAAGTTCCCCCATCAGGGAGGGAAGGGGCAGAGCAGCGCTGGCAGGCGCACAATGCTCAGACGCGACGTCTGTTCTGAAACACAAGCGGGACAGAAATGGTTGGAGAATTGAGACGGAACATCTTGCTTTACTGCAAAACTACCTCCCGTGATTTTACAGCCAACACCTCCAAGTGCCTGCAAGTTCTAGGGGGATGGGTCAGGAACCTGCAGGAGGAAATTCAGTGCTAGGACCTCCCGAGACTTGCTGTAAGGGAGCCAGATTTGAAAACCTAACGGAGGAATCGTGAGGCTAAAGGCTCTGGAGGAGGTGGTGGGAATCCTCTCTAGTGCACTTGACACTGATGCTATGGGAGTCTGGAGGACTAAGTGACAGCATCACCAGCCTGGGGGCCCACACATGTAACCTCCCTCCAGTAATGCAAGTCTTCCAGTTTCACTGGGTCCTCTCTCACGCCATGGACCCAGGGAGTAGAGTCAAGGTCAAATCTTTTTAGCTAAAAAGAACAACCCACTGAATACCCAGCTCTTGTATGGGTGACGGGGCTCCAGCATTCCACCCTTGGGCATCTGTTGTAGAGTCCAGCTCTAGAGTGACCCTTTTTGAACAAGGCCTGTAGTGAGAGTCACTGAGATCTGGGTGACGGTAAGCAGCTAAGGGAAGCGTTGCAACACCCATTGGAGATCTGCAGCTACAGGAGTACCTCTGAAGACCACCAGAAGACACATTCTCCCTCTACTGGCACAAAGACCAGGGTAGCTAAATCAAGCCCAGGAAGAAACAACCACTCCAAGATCCATTTTCCCCTTGGCTGTTCACATTGCTCCGGGCAAAAGCTTGGAGGTGGAATCTGGTGCCTGAAGCCACCCTCCTCCTCCTCACCAGCACCAAAAGCCCAGTGCAGACTGGGGTCGGATCTGGCCATCCATCATGAAGACCCACGTAGCCTGACAAGGAATAATCCAAGCCCCTTTGGTGGCTTTAGAGGTATCCCAAGAGGAACCTCCTGGCTCTGCTTGGTCTACAGTCGTCACCTGCAGTGGTTCACCACACATGTGGGGCTGGTGCCATGGGTCAGCAGGTATGGGAAGCTGAGAAGAGGCGCTCCATAGCACAGCCCTCCTGTGCTTGCCTAACAGGGGAGCACAACGGCGGCTCCGAGCTCACAACTCCACCCCATGGTGCTAGGGCCCTTACCTTTTCTTGACGGTGAGAAGCACATTGTCTTGGACAATGCAATCTTCTGCGTTTGACATTGGTCGCAAAATGAATTTCTTGGATCTTCCTTGGAAAATGAGGTTTTCCTGCACCAGGCCTTTGGCTTCGTCAAAGAGAGCAATCCCATAGTCCCGAAAGGCCTGGATCCTGTTCTTGGTCACCTGCAAATTAAGCTTTAAATGGGATGGCACAAGCAGAAGGATATTGTTCATACGGCTCTTTGATCGACAAAGAAACAAACTCCAAAGCTCCTCTGCAAGGCTCACTAGCACTCCCTGGCAGTCTGGGAGCATACCAGGGGTTCAGACTGGATGTCCTGTAGCCACGCACACACAAGCTTTCCTAAGGCCTTCTACACATTACTGGTGGCCCCACCTGGCAGCTCAGCTTCTGTCAGTGGTAGATGCTACAAGCTTCCCTTCAGCTGGTACCCAACTCCCTGGTGCAATATGAACCTGCTGCTGCTCCTTGCCCTCCAGGTTTTGAATGGCCATACTTGTAGGCTGTCATGTCCTTCTATATGGAAAAAAAGAGCACTTAGGATTCTCCTCTTCCCAAGACAGACAAGGCCACGGCTCTCACCATGCCATCATCTAGAAGATCAGTTTGGTCCTTTCTCCTTGGATCCACAGCAACAGCTGCTGTGATGCTCCTTCCCACCCAGCACCGTGCACCATCTCACCCGCTCTCAGGCACCTGTTGGGCTCTGCCAGTGCGTGGACGAGCAACGACAGCGCCAGGACATCACCAGTACTTCAGCAAGGAGCTGCACCCCCCAACTCTGCTCCCCAAATGAACCCTGCAACATGAATCCTGCCTGTGTGCTCCAGGAGACTGGATGGCTGGGACCATGGAACATGCAGTGGTTTTTAGCTTCTGCTCCAGAGGACAATCTTTTTCTACGGGCATCATTTTCAAAAGGAATGTGTAGCCCCTGCAGGACTCATGCAGAGCATTTGCTTGGCAGGGCTTTCTGTAAACTCTTTTTAGGGGTCCTTCATGATGAGTTAAATTGCATTTCTCATTTTGATGCATGATGGCTTCCCCTCAACAAAGACCAGAATGGAGGCAACCTTGTGCTCCAGGAGGTAACCTGGGGAACTGGTTAGATGCTTGAAATGCTGCATCTAACTTCCCAAAAAATCTAGTTCAGATGCCAGCTACCCCAGACCTTCAGCACAGCTCACGCAGCCTGCAAAACCTCCGACAGAGCCCTATGGGATCACCCACTTGACTGTGCCGTGCGGTTAAATACAGGGGACAGGCCTTGGAGAAGATGGACTTTGCTGAATGCCATTGCACCAAACCACACAGGAATCCCTCTGCTGCTCTGAGGGAAGAGAGGTGTCTCTTACAAGCCCTCTGTGAATCCACGTGTGGGAAATGATTACTGAGCTGCCCTTCACCAAGGCTTAAACATCAGACAGATGTGACAAACCACCAGAGAGGATACAGCCTTGACATAGGACTTCGAAAATTTACTCTTTTTTTTGTTGTTGTTGCCACTAAGCAATGTCATGAGCTCACGCAAGCCCTTACCCTGTGTGTCTGCCCATCTGAAAAACCGCTGCTGCTAAAAAAACCGCCTTGCGCATTCCGTCACCGAGTGCACTGGGGTAACACGGCCAGCTCCCCTGGTACAAGTGTGCTTTCCTGCTGTATCTGAGCAACCGTAAGCACAGACCCAACAATGCTGAGGCTAGGGGAAGAACTTGCCTCATCCTTCTGGGCCCTACAGAGTACTTCTAAACCTCTCTTGACAGATGTTTGGACATGATGCAGTTCAAACACACTATGGATAGAAACATCAGTTTCTTGTGAGCAGTGCGCTCTTGTTTTGCACTGCTGGCCCGATTAAAAAGAAACATTTACTTAATTCCCACCTACACCTTCCCTCAAACAATTTCTGCTGACCCTCGTCCAGCCTATTCCCAACGACTGGCCAAGAAAAACACAAAGTTACAGCATGCTGATGGAAGGGACCTCTGGAATAGGACTGTCTCCAGCACCAGATCAGGGCAACCCTGGCTTTGTCCTCCAAAGCTTGGAAACCCCCCAAGAACGGTGACCCTACACCTCTGTGAGCTGTCCCAGGGCCGCACCACCCTCTGAGGCAAGAAGGTTCCCCCAGCCTCTGCCTCCCAAGGTGGGGTGACCGCTGCCACTTGTGCTGTTGACCCCTTGCTGGCACTGCTGAGGCGGCTTTGGCTCCGACTGCCCTTTCAGGTAGCGGTGGGGCTGCTGTTAGATCCTCCTCGGCCTCCTCTTTGCCAGATTAGCCAAGCCCAGCTGCCTCTGCCTCATCTTAGCAGTCACACATCCCAGCACTCGCCCATCCTGGTAGCTCTGCAGTGGACACTCTCCCTTTTCTTCACCTCTCTCTTGACCTTCAGGTCCCAAACAGGACGCAACATTTCAGACGCAGCCTCCCAACGGCAAAGGAAAGAGGGGACAACTTTCCCGTGTCAGCTGGACACACTTCTAACGTAGCCTGGAAATTACACTCCCTCTTTCACAGGGTTCGCAGGGTCAAGGACACTCCTCCTGCTGGCAATGCCAGGGTGGTCCCTCCTGTCCCGCTTGCGAACCGGGGGGCCTGCTGGCTTCCCCTCGCCCAGGGAGGGAGGGCAGCAGCAGGCGGCTCTGTCTTGCCTCTGCCCCAGCCCTGGGGCTGCACAAGCAGGTGCCCCCTCAGCTCTCTGCAGGACTCACCTTCATGTCTGCTGCCTGGAGCATCTGAAGGCCACACCTGTGGTTGCCGATGATGTCATTCTCTTCAATGACACCCTCGCCCTTGGAGATGATGCCATGGCTGCGGTTCTCATAGATGCCATTGCCACGCAGCTCCACCTGGCACTCGGCCTCGACCAGCACACCTTCCCGGCTGTTGCAGCAAATGCTGTTGTTTGTGATGTGTGTCAGCTGACTGCTCTGCAGCACTGCCACCCCGCCGTCGTGGTTGGCATGGATTACATTGGCGATGACGCTGAGCGCTTCGCTGCTCTTGATGTGCAACCCAGCAGCTGCCAACCAAAAAGAAGATCTCTTGGTTAAGACCGTGCAGCCTCAGTCATACGTAACTCCCACAAACGCACTTCTCCTTCTAGAAGCTACCCAGTCTCTTCTGCCACAGGGTGACTTTCTGACTGGGAGCTGAAGGAAAAAAAAAAAAACCCCACCCACACTCAGGTCTCAGCACGCCATTTCTCCAGGGTGCTCCTGGCCTAGTGGCAGCTGAGAAAGACCTGAGCTCACCTCCGTTGTGGTTGATGCTGTTCAACTCCACCAGTGCCACGCTGATGGGAGGCCGGGCAGCTGGGTACTCCTCCTCGCTGTCGGGGCCGTTCTCCCCACCGGCACCCTCCCTCTCCTCCTGGAAGGTCTCGTTGCCCCCTTGACCAGGGGGATAGTCACCAGCCTCATCCTTGCGGCAGAACAGTGCCACCCCATAGATGCCGTTGTGGCTGATCTGGTTGTTGATGAGATGTGGAAGGCTGGAGGACATCATCCACACGCCACAGCCCTTGTTGCCTGCAGCGCAGGGCGGCATAGCCCACCAGCTCAGCAGTGCTTGGAGACCCTCAGCCCTGCCCCAGAGCAGCAGGTAGCGCACACGCAGTGCAGGTGCGGCAGAGGCCATCCTCCTCTTTGAGTACACATGAAGGCTAACCCTACACGTCAGAGGCTCACAGAGATCCTTTGACCCTGGCTTGGTCCCACTGGGCCACCTTGAGTTTGGGAGCTAAGCACCTTTGTTTCCCCACCTCTACTGCCTCCTGGCACTGTCCGTGCTCCGACCCCAGCCCGAGTCCCCAGGTTTAACTTATGCAACCAGGAGGTAAACCGCTGTCCGCTGGCTGCACGTACGGCTGGCTTTGCTGCAGATGGACAGCCACACTGCTGGAAGCCCATGTGTCCTGGTTTCTCCTCCTCCACGACTGGGAGTCTCCAGGGCCAGGGAGCACCGAGCTGGTTTTCCCTGAGGCTTGGCCTGGGGGCCAAGGCACATTCTCCATGCCCAGGTGGCTGGGCCCTAGGAATACCCTCCTGCTTCCCCAGCCACTGCTGTTCCAGAAACTTCTGGCAACGCCCTAGCTGTGTGCCCTATACTTGCTGCGAGAGGCTGACAGTGGCCACCAGCACTACTGGCCACCACTGCCTCCAGCGTTACTAGTGGGACAGAGGGACAGGGGGACGCGCACCAGGCCATGCTATGTAACCGTCTGCATTCCATCGCTGTCCTAAACAGGGGCAGAGAGGAGCACAGCCCCTCCAGGACTCGGACCTGTGCCCTGGCAGCAGCGTGCTCTCTGCAGCCACTTCAAAATCCCTTTAAAAAAGTGATTTCCAGTTGCCTAAGAAAATCACCTGGACGGTTTACACCTTGTCAGACGTTTAGCCCAGTTAAGTCCTGCCAGACTCCTCTGGCCCCCGGTTAGTGGGATGCGGGATGGCAGCAGCTGTGGCTCCCCACGTCCCGTAGGGACCGCACATCCCCTCCTGCAACCCTGCCCTGCACGAGGGCAATGGTGCAAGGCTGGTTTCGCTCTCAGGGCTCAGAGGAAGCTCCTGCCTTCCACTAGAGACAAAGTGGTGGTCTCCTCAGTGAGGAGATAGCCCCTCAAGAGCCACAGCCCTGCAGTGCTGGTGGCACAACCTCTGGAGCAGTGCTTGTGCTGGGCTGGGTCTGGTGCCATTCCCGGTCAAGCCTCCTGGGCACCCACCACTGCTCCAGAGCACACTGGAGGTAGAGGACAGCCCAGCAAGCCCAAGAGGACAGGGGGATGAGGGAGAAGGTGAGAATCGTTCTCCACCCAAGCTTCCTTACTGTAAATGGCGTTTCCTTCGATGAGGCCCTTCCCGCGCTCACCCACCACCACGCCGTCTGAGTGGCCGCAGGAGATGAGGTTGTTCCTGAGGATGGGGTCACCACCATGGCGGATGTCCACTCCACCCCACTGGTTCTCGCAGATGATGTTCCCTAAGGCCAGGCAGGGAGGATGGGGTGACCACACGGGCCTCCTGCCCACGGAAGAGCAAGGAGACCTGGCAAGCTGAGACCTGGCCCCACTGAAAAGCTCCCATTGCCTGTGGCAGAGCCCAAGCCCCAGGAGCTTCCCTTTTCCCCCATTCCCCTGGGGGGACTCCCGCACAGGACACCAGTCATTAGCAGTTCCAGTAACCACCACCTCCCTGTCCTCCAAGGTGTAGGGCAGAGTGGAAAACCACCCAGAGGTGCCACAACAGCAGGAAACATCGTTCACAGCTTTAGCTTATCAACTGGATGGCATGGGAGGGGAAAAAAAAAATGCAGTCCACGTGGCAGATTGCTCTGGAGCACAGTTCCATGTCCCAGCTGGGCCAGAGACAAAAGAAACAGGAATTTGGAGGACACGCTGCGGAAAGGCGTGCTACCTCCGTAATGGCAGAAAGGCCAACTAGAAAATGCAAACCAGGGGATTAGTGCACCTGAAGTCACCCAAGAGCCACAAGATAAATTTTGCAATCAAACAAACACAGAGGCTTTGTATAGAAACAAACTGGGCATAACAATGTCATTTCCATTCCAATACCTGTGATCTGGCCTCTCCCATTCTCATTCACTGCTATTCCAGCAGCCAATCCCTGGAAAATATGGTTCCCACTGAGGTAGGAGAAGAAAAGAAAGTTACCAGCTGCAGTGTTGCCTGTTCATGGTTTGCACCAATGCCAGCCAGCGCAGCAGCAGGTCTCTGCGGAGGCACCAGTCTCCCTGGCTGGCGACTTGTCACAGCCTGTTGCCTGTGGCCAGCAGTGAGAGGTGGGCATGGGGCAGCTACGCAGTGAAGTGCAGCAAGAGGGAAGCACAGTGAGGAAGGGGTACATGCGAAGCAGAGCTGAGGGACTGACAGCCAAACCATTTTAAAGGAGGCGAAAGCACAAAACGAGGCACAGAGAAACATGCATCAGTAAGGGAAGAGCAGGAGGTGCTCGTGAACATCCAAGTGGCCACCATGTCAGCCCAGTTCTCTGTTCAGCCAAGGTCTCCCCACTCC